>NW_026558552.1:0-161066 GCF_026930045.1 Uloborus diversus | reverse complement strand
CGGTTAGGATGGAAAATAGCAAATTTCATGTAAGTTCCCCATTAAATGTTTAAATATAAACGCCATTGTTACAAATTTTGTTTGCCTTGCAAATGTAATATGCGTAATTTTGAATCAAGGCTTGGAGCAAGAATGAAATTTATTCACTGACGTTGCTTTCTTAGGGTTTTTATCCTCATCTATGCCAATAATCGATAACGGGGCTAAGTAAAGAGACATACTAGGATCTTTATTTAGCGGCAGTGTGTCAGCCAAGTTCGGAAATCAGGCGACACATCTGCCAGTGTGTTTCTTACACGAACCATTTCAAGCTACTTTTGATCCCCTCATTTTCACAATTGAGGAGCAAATATTCAAACCATGTTTTCTCCTTCGGATAGTTTTTCGGGAAACACAAAAAACTAATATATTTAAAAAAAAACTTGTATTAGACCCCAATTATCATTTTTTAAGTTGTATTACTGATTACTAGTAAGACTTGTAGGCGTACTTTACCTAATAAACTTAAAATGAATTAGAAAAATGCATTTGAAATTTGGAGAAATCATGTTTTGACCGAACTCAAAGGAGGAAACGTGTTTTGAATGTTTTCAATGTGGATAAAACACTTTTTGAATGAAAAAGATAGTAACTTAAATTGCTACGATTACATTTTTTAATGGAATAAAACTAATTAATGACATAATAAAACTGATTGTTATAAAATAAAGCTAGAAATTTATATGTGAAAAAAAAATTGTCCTGCATAATCCTCATCCAAACAATCGCACACCCACTTCCTCCGTTTCATCGTTGTGTGCAGGTAAATTATAAATAATGTCTTTGTACCAATTAAAATCAGGTTGATTTTGCCACTCTTCGCCATACATTAAGTTTAAAAGTTTGTCTACATCTCTTTTCTTTTCAACTGATATTCCATGGTTAAGAGGAAGAGATTGTAAGACAACACTTTTCACAATGTGTATCTATTATTTCTTCCATCCCTAAATTAATAATAAAAATTTAGGTATAAGCACACCGCTCTAAAATAAACAAACAAACCAACATAGCACCAAGCAAACAATAACATAACCTCTGAAACTCTAGACACATTGGGGAATAGCTGGGTCACGTGATCAGTAAGAACAGCTCTGATTGGTTGACTGGAGGAATCACTGTTTGACTGGAAACTGGCTCTGGAGGAAATACTTTTTGAATGAAACCTGAATTTCATAAATAGGTTTATAATGGGAAAAAACATGTTTTGGTTCAAAGCAATAGCATATTTTTGTACCATTTAATGTTGAGTTCAAAGAAAAATCACTAACTCATTTTTTTTCATTTTTGGAGAAAACACTGTTTGAATGTTTGCTCTTCAATTATCACAAGTAACTTATACGCTATGAATCACTTTTGCTCTCAGCAACAAGACCACTTAGACTTCAGAATTTCACTAAATGATTTGTTTAATCTTAAGGTACAACTTAATGCTAAAAAAAAATGAAAATCTGAAATAAAATTTTGTTTGAAAACGAAAAACTTTAAAATAACAGTTTTTTTTTTAAATACTAAGCACTTATCATAATGCACTCAAAAGGGTAAAATAACTTTTCTGGGTCAGAAGGGTCCAGAACTAAACGAGCCTACTTTCCCATATACCAATATCTACTTTCTAGTATCTGATCAATGTTTTGAATAAAATAATTGTTTATAAACTAAAAAAAGAAAATACACACACACACACACACACACTTTTGTAGCAAAATGAGCTAAAAGGTAAAAAGTAATCTTTGGGTGATAAGTATAAAAAAGTAATTGACCCAAACACTTAATTTTAATGTAATACAAAAAACCGTGGCGTGCTGTCTATTACAGTATTGCATGGACAGCAAATGGAAGAAATTCAAGACAACTGATAAGGAGCCCCCCCACGCTTTTTTTGTATTATACCTATTAATATTAAGTGTTCGGTCAATTACTTTATATACTTATCATCCAAAGATTATTTTTTACTTTTTCGTTCATTTTGCTGCAAAGCTTGTTCTTTTTTTTTTCCTTTATTTTTGAGCAATCACGATTGCTTATTGTTCTCACTTGACCGTTCTTGATGTTGTGGTTCCATTTTCAGCTTGGACCAGGGGCCTCTGCAGCACCACCGCCCACCGGCGCGGCTCCTCTGGTCCTGAGCACTGTCCCCCAGAATCCACTTTTGCTGGCCGGTGGCGTCCATGTCCTATACAAGCATGCTCATACATATTCACACTCACACGCGCGCGCCTTTACACACACACTCAACTTTACATACGTAACCAACCAGGAGGAGGAATATGCTTGGAGAGGGGGAGCCGTTTCTAGAAACAATAACTCCAATGAGTAGGATCTTGTCGTAACTCGTAATTGCGAAAAACATAATTTGAATTCCAAGTTTCAGAATTCAAATTACAATTAGAGTTGATTGGGGGAAGTGGGGGTCACAGGTCTTTATTTTCTTCTTTTTTTCTGTTTAGTTTAAACTTGTTTTGCGAAAAAATATTCATTTCAGCACAATTCAAAATCTTTTATATTCATGAAATTTGTCCCCCCCCCCCCCACACAAAAGTGACTAAAGTTCTCGGACAGCATTCGAAACTTTAGCTGTCGAAAAAAACATTCAACTGCGCCGATAAATTGCCTGGCGAGTAATTGTCTAATCCAGCTAATCCACCTCAGTCATCGATGTGTGCGGAAATCATATTCGTATTACACTTAGAAAATTTGAGATACATTTTAATAAAAGTATAGTTCAACAATGGCCTGATCTACAATGAATTGCCAGTTAAAGCTCATCTAAATTTTGCCATGAAATTAGTTAAAAACAATTATAACTCATGTTCTAATTACCTTGGAACATTGGAACAAAATGTGTCTGATGCAGAAAAATTAAAGGTTTTTTTTTATAGATATTTTTAAATAATTTTTACGAGCATTAAAAAAAAAGAAGATATTTTTCTTCTTCACATTGTTGGATTTATGCCCCTTCCAGTACCTAGCCGACCACCCCAGAAGGAGCCAGTCCGGGCCTGGTGAAACCAGGCCCTAAAATTTCCCATCAGACTAAGGAAAACTCACTAAAGATGCAATAAATAACTTTTTAATTTAAAAAAACCATTGATTTTCTTTAAATTAGTGCACACAAATTAAATCAACTGAGCAGTTGGTTCACAACAGCGAGTACGCGTACCCCCTGTTGATGACTACAAATTTTATTTTTGACATTTCTAAGTTTTGTGAAGTTTACAAAGGTTTATTTTTGAGTTATAAATTAACTATAAATACAGCGAAGTCATCATCCGTCATACTGATTGTCACACCTTCTCTCACTAAGAAATTCTGTAATATTGTAACCTCTGAGTGAATCGTCATTTCGAGATTCTCTGTACCAATCGGGGATCGACAATAGGGACACGTGTTTTTGTTCCGCAACCACAGGTTAATGCAGTCTTCATGAAAGAGGTGACCGCAGGGAGTAGTTTTTTTGCTCGTTTCATCTACTGTGTCCAAGCAAATTAAGCAGCTTGTTGAAGGCTTCTGAATCTGCTCAATTTCTTTTTTCTTGCTAAGTGAAAGTTTTTTGATTTTCACATTCGAAGTTTTTGGGCTGATTTTTCTTTTCAATTGAACGCGGCGATTTCGGTTTCAGCAGAGCCATTTTTTTTGGCATTTGACTTCGTGTTGCCGTTCGGGTCATCTGTAAAGAAAAAATAAGATATTTAAAAATCACTTTTCAACCCGAATTTTTATCCTTTCACATAAATATTTTCGAGTTTTGATTTTCAATTGTGTTTAGGTGAAAAGATAAATGTGTAACTCAAAGCCGGAACAACGTAAGTCACACAATCGCTACTTTACAGGAGAGAGGGAAAACGTTTGCCTGGTGCATGCAAAGGATGGGACGCGCGCTCTTTTAACACTAGTAAAAAAAATTTCGAAGGAGTTTTTTTTTTTTTTTTTTGTTAGAATTACGATCACATGGCTCGATGCGGAATAAGACTCTACATACAGTGGACTAATAAACGGAAAATTGCAATTTTTGGACTTGCGCTAGTCTGGCTCTGAGATACAGAAGTTTCAGCGGAAAAGAATCTGTACTCTTTTGTAAATCACGAAAGCTTACAAAAGCCCGGTTAAGGATCGTACTTTCCCGTTATAGGTATCCTACGGCTCATTTTCAACATTTTCCCCCCAAAGTGGACAATGGGGTTGCTTCCTTCAGTCAAAAGTACTACTTTTAGTTACTGAAGCTGATAGAATGAGCAAAAGAATAACATGGACCCAGAAGAAACTTTCACTTTCCCAACAGTTATTTTTAAGTTAACTTTTTTAAATGTTCAATTTTTCAAACAAGGCGTGATCTTTATGACGTCACAAATGATGAACTTAGGTGCGTATTCCACTGGCGTAATAAATGCTTACACTTACTGTCTACCGCATTTCCAAGTTATAATAATGTTGTGAAGCGAGTTAAATATTTCGCTCTACGCTTGCTATCAACCATATCGTTGCCAGTACCCGAGAATAAAGAAGTGAGTTAAATATTGCGCTTTGCGCTAATAGCAACAGTGAATGGCAGTTCATCATTTGTGATGTCATGCGCAGAAGCGTAAAAAATGAAATTGGATCTGCGCACCGATTTAAATATTTTTTTAAAAATGGTAAACTTTGTCAAATTATTTTAAAAATGGTCAAATCCTATGTTTTTAAGCATGCTCTTTCAGAAAAAATACTTTTAAAATTTCGGAAACTACCCCACACATTAGTTTATGAGTCACAAAGCACTTATTTGCTCGTTAAACGTTGTGAAAATCAATATTGCTGAAATTTGAGATTTAGTTTTTAGGTTTTAAATAAAGCAGTCTATTGAATAAGGCTAGGAACAGCTTTGAAATAATCCCCAGGCTGGAGCGATTTCCGATTAAGGCGACATTTTGTGACGCTAACGCGTTTAAATTTTACTGCAATCCTTTCTGCTGTGAATGAAAAGGCAGATATCGCTTCGCAAATTGTCACCGAAATAAGTCCCCCCCCCCCCCAAAAAAAAAGCGCCAGCCGAAGCTGTTTCTAAGACTAACAGTTACATTAAAAAAGAGAGAAATCCACCTAATTAATGTCCATTAAATGTATAGAATTGGGATGTATAAGAAGGTCTACTCATCGATGTAGCATTAATTAGATACACAGCGAGAAACCGGTTCCATGAATCACGAGTTCTAGTTATAGACCGGCAAATGTCCGAAAAGCGCATGCGCTCGGCTTGGCGCATGCACGCAACAACTCATGCTGTGTGGGCCTACTGCCGAGAAAAGGTAAAGTGCAGTAGCCTGATGGGATGCAAACAGCGCTGCATTCACGTAGGCTGCGCTTTTGCCCGTCTATTTCAAGTTTCGCGCGCTCAATGGCGGCCATTGGCTTTCGCAACGAAGTTGTGCATCTAGTTATACTACATCTATGGTTCAGACAGATCATGGCCCCACTTAATTCTTATAGGCCGTGACACTCGCTGAAACTCATGGCAACAAAGAGGGCGCTGCAGGGAACCCCTGTTTCCATTCCCTGTTTCCATTACGTTGCCATTGATTGGTGGATGCCAAGGTTCCGCTGAGCGCCTCTTGCGGTCAAAATAGGCGACGTCCAAAAAAAAAAAAATTGACAACTTTGAAACGTTGACATTGATTGGTGGATGCATGATCAGCATCGGTATAACACAGAAAAGTCATAAATTGTCAAGGCCCGCTAAGCGTCAGCGCCATCTATTGGGGGAAGAGTATGAAAACTTAAATTTCTATATTGTATGAATTTGGTCGAGTCCGTCTGAATGAGGGGAAGAGTAAAAATTTGAAGCACGTGTTTCGTTCATTTCAACGCAACTCAGTTTAGTTTAGAGGCTAACACACATCTACGAAAGCTGTTATCCCTGAAAACTAATAGATGCGTCCATTTCCGCCTGTAAACCGGATGTTCGCCTTTCCATCTCATCGGAGGTCCGACAGCAAATAAGTACTTGGGGGGAAAATGAGATCCCATCCAAAACATAAATTGTACGAAAATGCAAGTCTCACTTCCACTTTCTATAAACCCCGCGTAATCGGGTAACGGATAAACGAATACCCCCGCTTATACGAATACAACCTCCCAGAACCGAATAATTCCCGCATAGACGCAATGTTAAATATCAGCGCTTAATCGAATATTTTCCCTGGATAATAGAATAATATTGATCAGCTTTCGCATTTTTTTTTTCTGTTTTTTTATTTATTTATTTATTTTTTAATAAATTAGAAAGGATTAAGTTCGAAAAATTATTGACGTAAAAATGTAAAGTAATAGTTACCCAAGCAGCACAGAGGCGTTCAAAGCTCGTTCTATAACACGTTCTGAGCACACCATCCGACACGTTCAAATTACGTTCTCTCAGAACGGTCTAAAAAGCGTCTATGTGTCTCGTCGATCGATGTCGTATAGCACGTCGAAATATGATGTTGTACCACCACTTTTGCACCAATTTTGAACGGGGAATATTACGTTATATTAAAGTGGTAGGATGACGTTTTCATTTTGGTGTTAACAAAACAATACTAAATATTTTGCTTTCACAGGTAAAAAAATTCGAAAAAATGAAGGGTGTACCCCATAAGGGGGTTTTCCACTTACAAATTCAGTTTTCGTCAGATCTCTGCTGAATTTCGTACTGAAATCTTTTGATGATCGAAAATTCCTCATAGAAAGACCCCCCCCCCCCCCACCCTTAAAGAACACCACAGAGGATTTTTGTTTACAAAAAAAATCCAGTTTATGTCGGATGTTTGACAAATTTGGCACACTCAACTTTGTCAAGTCATTTGATGATCAAGAAGTCTCATAGGGGAGTCTTCGCCCCATTTTCTATGGTGTGCAGATGCCCACATGCAGGACTTTTCCTTTTGCAAATCGAGTTTACCAAATCTGATCCGTAGATACTTTGATGCTCAAGAACTCCCTTGGGGTTTTCGCCCCTGCTGATGGGGAACAATATATAGAGGGTTTTTCCTTGTACACATTCAGTTTGCGTCGGATCTTTGTTAAATTTGGTTCATAGGTCTTTTGATGCTCAATAATTCTCATAGAGAGTTTTCCTTCTTACAAAAATCTAGTTTACACTGGACCTTTGTCAGATTTTGCACATTTCTTTGATGCTGAAAAATCCACATAGGGAAATTTTCGCCTCCCTATGGAGGTGTAAATTCCCCAAAGAAGATTTGCCCTTATGCAAAATTCAGTTTATGTTGGATCGTTTAAGAGGTCCTTTGATGTTCAGGAATTCACATAGGGGGAGTTTTTCTTCCCACCCCTGGAGGGAGGAAAAAGCCCATAGAGCGTTTTCCTTTTTACAAATCGAGTTTATGATGTTTGCCAAATTTGGCACATAGTTCCTTTGATGCGCAAAAATTTACAAGAGGGGGGGGGGGGGTTGGCCTCCCTTCATAAAGGGTTTTTCCTCTGACAATTCTAGTTCACGACGGATCTTTTCCAAATTTAGTACACAAGTGTTCTGATGCTTGAAAACTCAAGTAAAGGAGTTATCACCCCTCTAGTAAAATGCAAAAATATCATATGACAAAATTCCAGGTAATATCAAAGCTTTGCCAAATTTAAAAAATATCAATTTAACGTTTTACAAAATTTGGCACATTGAGAGGGGTCAGGGTCCTTCGACTCCTCTCGTAAATACTACCTTGAAT
The DNA here is from genome assembly GCF_026930045.1 of Uloborus diversus. Taxonomy (NCBI): domain Eukaryota; kingdom Metazoa; phylum Arthropoda; class Arachnida; order Araneae; family Uloboridae; genus Uloborus; species Uloborus diversus. The sequence goes on along the minus strand of NW_026558552.1, from coordinate 153,333 downwards.
TATAATACTCAGATTTTGTGCACTTTTTCCTACACGTCGTTTTTTTTAACCTTTTGTTTACAATATCTGTTAAATGTGTACAGTTTTTGTAAATTAGGGGTTTTTTTCTGTTCTGCAGACTTAAATAATAACACAAAATTTACGAAAATACCGATTAATTTACAGATTTTGATGAAATGAACACTTGTAGAGGCTTTACTGTCCTTGAAATGCAACTCCCTAGAGCAGTTAATAGCAGTGCGTCTTGCAGCCACACCACAATTTCGAGGTTCGACTCTTGGCTTATTCACGGTGTATTACAACATAACTTCAGAGGTAATTTCAGATGAATACATGAACAGGGTTTGAAGAAAAACCGGAGTAATTTAAAAAACCTTAGCTACCCTGGATTTTTTTGTCAAGTACCCTGGTCATTGTTGAAAATTGCGGACTTTCTTACAAGAAAAAAAAAATTAATCTTGATCACTATTTTAACATTGTTTAAAACTATACCACTTTGTTACTTTTACTTTTCATAGAGATATGAATAATTTTAAATCCTGAATTTATTTCTACTCAAATTTATTACAAAAAGCGTCAAAATTGAAGAAAGGAAAAGAATTTGAAAACCATTTAGCATTTACATATAATACGTAAAATACACCGCCAGCTAACTTCTGACAAAAATTACTAAAAACATTTAGCATTTAGGTGAAATATTATAAAAATTGATTTTTCTGAAACACGACCACACCATAAATAGAAAACAGATTCATCCGTACAGAAACAAGTATGTCACATTTTGAGAAAAGCTTTCCTTTTAGTCCCCAAAAGGCATTTAGTAGTTTTTTTTTCTTCAGTTTGTTTTAAAAAAAACCTCTGACTAAGTTTTACGTTAAAAAGAGCCGCGTGAACCATAACCATGAATCATATCAAGTATTTTATTCATCCTTCCACACGAGAAGTTTGAAATAAAAATTTGATCAGTATTTTAAAATATTAAAATTAGTAATTATAAAGTCGCAAAATAATTTTGCACACAATAATTCGGAATATGTGAGAAAATTTTCAGGTATGATTACAGTTTATGGAATCTGGAATAGTCATTACACAGTTGGTTAATTTTATATGATTATTGTAATCTACCTTTACACTTTGCAATCTTGCATTAAGCATCTATTAAAAAAGAGATTCCCTGATGTAGTTAATCAAATCATTTTTTTCGAACAATACAAAAAAAAGAAAAGAAAAGAAAATCTTTAAAAGAGATTGAAATAAATTAAGTAAATTGCTTAGTTTGGCTTCCCAGCAAAGAAATATTTTTTAATTAATCGTGAAATCTATATGCAGTTTTAATTCCTAAAACTTAAGAAGCTGTTCAGAAAGACAGATGCCAATTTTCGTACTCGGTATTATTTATTTTAGATCTTATATGTAGTTTGTTTCTGAAGTAAATGTTTCAATGTGCGGCAAATTTTGAAAAAAAAAAAATCGTTTTTATTGAGATAGTTTATTTTTTTCAAGTGGCTCGTGTTAACAAACCAACGAGTTTTTTTTTTTTTTTCGTGCTGGGCCCGGTTTGACGAATCCTGTACATTAATAAATTAAAATAGTTCAATAAATAAAATACATATTTTAAGGGGAGTTAGTACCCCCTATACCGTCAATGTTAATTTGCACATGTTCATGTACCTTTCTCTGAAAATCTATTAAAGATACAATTATGAATTTTTCTGTACCTTAAGTAGACATTTTTCTCTATACTGAAGTAAAATTTTACAGAAAGGAAGCTTTTTTTAAAAATTCTAATTATATGTATGGAATTGGTAGCAAAAATTTCAAAGTCTAACACAATTTAGGTTCTGAGAAAAAGGAACATTTAGTTTCAAAAATACCATTTCTCGATATAACAATTTAAAGAAGAAAAGCATACCGTATCAAAATATGTTTACATTTTTTTAAAGCTTATTTTAACTTACTTCTCATATGAGCACGATCAGGAAGTTTGTATCATTAAAAAGGTATTGAAATGGAGTATCAAAATATATAGAAATCAAAAAATCGAATTTTTGAAAGTATTTAGGGTACTGACTCCCCTTAAAGTTCTTACAATTTTCAAATGATGCACTGTAATGGCTAAGATGTGTCTACTACATATATGGAGAAATAAATTTTAAAAAATAAAATACAGCAACATTAGTAAAACTATCACAAATGTAAAAATGTGCTAGGGAATTTTTTTTGAAGTGCCTGCTTCTTTTTAGTCGGTCTGTGATGAATAATATTTGGATGATAAAAAAAAAAATTACATTAGTTGAATCATTTTATGATTCTACTTGAAAAGGGTCTCAAATTTTCTATGGACTTCCCTAGTAAAGCCATTTTACGGCATTAGCTTTTTGATTGTATAAAGAATTTTATGGTTAAAACCCTGAATTTCCTCTACTCCCCCTTTTTTTTCTTTCTCTAAAAATGCAAGATGTTTCTTAGCCCTCAGAAAACTCATGTGAATTATATTCTTATATTCTTTAGTGATTGCAAAAAGAATAACGTAAGTCACACAAAAAATCAATGCAGTAACGCAAACAAGTTTAAAAAAATTTAATCACAAAATACCCTTCACTTTACATGATAAACTCTTACACACATTTTGATTTTAGGAGCAACCAAAAAGGAATTAAAAGAAAGGCGTTGATCGTTTTGTCCATTAATGACCTTGGCTGCCTGAAATGAAAATACAAATAAAAAGACAAAAATTGCAGCTTATAATAAGATTAAGTGCGTGAAAAATTTGAAGTACAGTCAAAAATCACCTGACGTAAACATTCTTATTTTTTGAATGATACAAATTAAACTAAATAAGTAGGGGAAAAATGTAACCCGAAATGTTCAAATCCAATGGTACAATACAACCGTTGATCATACCTTGGGAGCCCAGTGTGTTCATCATTTTTAGAAGTAGTCATAGAGAAGCAATATATTTTTTTAACATAAGAGACAATCTGACTTGGGATTTTCTTTAATGAAAAAAATTACGTAATGATGTGTGTAAAAAAAACATAAAATATGATTCTAGTTTTAATCACAGGAAAACCATGCTGCTTTAAAGAAATTTCAAAATCCAACTCGAGTACCCATGTTGGTGACTTATGTGCTATATATCGAGCAAGAAAGACCCTTAATTTGTCCAAATCACTAAAAAAAAAAATCACTAAGAAAGTTCTATGCGTTTTATATGATAGTACTTTTTTCCCCACCATTTCATACTGCAAAAAAACATATTTTCATTATTTTAAAAATAAATTGATACTCTTTATTTCGGCATTTATGCATCATTTTTGCGTGTTTATTTGTTGTTTGATATGGAACCTGAATTGGTTAGTATTTTTAGTCTAATTGGGTAATAATTTTAAGTGTCATAACTTGATTCTACTTTTACATAGGAAAACCAGTTTGCACACATATAAAACATGGCCTGCTGCTTTCAGGAGAAGAAAAAAAATAAGCTTATTTCATTTGTTAGTGTTCTATTTCGTATTGGGTCACTCACATGTTAAATCAACTAATCATCTAGGCACTCAACCAGACCATTTCAGACTAACATGAAACTTTCAGAAACTTTGCTCATTTATATCATTAAGATGCATATGGTTTGAAAAAAAAATCATTCATAATTCATCTTACATAATTAAAAACTGAGCGTATGTACCTATCTATCTATGCTTAATCTATCTATCTCTGTCCGAGTTACTTCTCCCGAACACCAGTAAACTGAACATCGAACCAGGTATCGATGTATTCGTAATTTTCCCGTATTTATGTTTGGCTATGCAAAATAATCCCCCGATAATAATTAGCGGAGACATCAACTGAAAAACTACTAATTATAATACTTAGATTTCGAGATAAAATTCCTATTTTTCCAGGGCTTTCCTCCATTCAAATTATCAGTGCTTCATCAATTTTCCGTAACAATGCTTTTATTGAAATTTGTAGCATGCAGAAAATCATTGAGAAAAGAGATCTGTTGCATTTTTTTCGCAAACATGAACAAATAAAATTCTGAGTTTTGCTTTGAGGGTTTTCCTGTGAACGAGATACTTAAAATATTCCCTTTTTGGTTATTTTCCCGGAATCTGCCGCAAAATGTTACTGATTTTTTTAGTTTTTTGTTCAAGAGTGATTGCTGAACAATGGTCACTTGACATAACTTTCATTTTCGAGGTAGACCGTGCAAAGCCAGGCAACGCAACTAATGAGTAATTTATGTTTGTTAATATGTCTTCCTGCAGTGCTTTGAAATGATATCTCAAAACTATGGGAGCATCAGGATTGTGTAATGGCTGACAATTACATGCACTTTAACTTGATCAGTAACTTAAATACTCTTCGAAATTTTTTTTTCACATAACTCAATGCTCAGAGAAAAAAAATCTAATTTTTTTTTTTTTTTTTTTTGAGATAATGTCTTTTAGAGATTTTGAAAAAAAAAAAACTTCAAGAGTGGAACCATTAAGGGATAGTACCAGGGACGATGGTGGACTCAAGTACTTTGTACTATAGACAGTGAAATTTATGGAAGTTGCCCCCTTTACATTTGAAATCATTTGAAAAGTACCACTTTAAAAAATTTTTAAAAATACTTTTTAGTTTAAGATTGCGTCAGCCCAAATTTTCGGAAATCTGGAATCACAAACACCCCTGATTAGCACTGATTTTTTGAGATAAAAGACACTATCTCAAGTATTTTTGAAATTCCGTGAGAAACATATTTTTAAAAGGTTTCAATTTACATATCGAATTAAAGAGCACGTAATTGTATTTCAAAAGGATCAATTTTACAAGACTGAAGTTCTCATAGAAATGCAGTTAAATATTTGAAAGCACTGCCAACCAGCAAATGCTTTTTAATGAATTTCAAAATCATAAGTTATGAATGAGTGATTTTTTTTTTCAAAATTATTTACAAATTTAAGAAGGGGAAGAGAAGATTTTAGAAAGTTTCATGAAAATATGAAAAAGTCAGGTTGAGGATTTTTTTTTTTTTGCCTCTTGATTCGACATAAATTCGATCCTATTTAAAAATGGCACAAAACATACTCTGCTCATAATTTAATACAATTTAATTCCACTTATAGTATGCCGATTGATACAAGAGCAAAGCTGGTTTTTCGTCAAAACGACATTAAAAATTAAAAAGACGGATCTAAAACTCAAAATAAAGACTTAAAAAAAAAAAAAAAAAAAATCTGTGTTCAAACAATTCGTTACAGGAAGAATATTTTTCTTAATACAAAAAAACATTGGGAGATAATTTTAACTCCTTAAGCCAACACTTCTATTTAATATTATTTTTCTTTCCCCATCCGTTTTCAATTCAATTAGTTGATTTTTGCCAGTCTTTTTTATTTGTTAAATCTGTGCGGGAATATTAAACACAGAAAACTTTCAAGCACCAGGTGATGGTAATCAACAGCTGGTAGCAGCTCGCCATTTTGTTTTGCTGCGATAGAATAAACAAGCAATACGCATTCTATTTTTATAAACCGAAAACATAACCTAGCATTTATTTCAACTTGCTTCTGAAAAAAAATAAATGAATAAAAACAAAAAAGCATATTCAGACATATCTTTAACAACAGGAAATATTGCTTTAGAATAGAACAAATTGAATGCGTTATACAACGAATCTTGTTTTTATAATCTTGACCATTTTCAACGTCATAATTTTTTTAGGTACTATTTTGATTGAGACCTTTTCTGTTGATAAAATTGATTCTTTATCATGAATATTTTAAATTGAAAAAGTCTTTAAATAATTTAGACTCATTTTCTGTCTCAACATTCAAGAATACTAATTTTCTGATTTCTGTACAGTATGTATCACATTTTACAGCAGCAACACATTTTTCATAAAAATTTTGGAGATTTATTTTTGCAATAATAGAATCATTATGTGAGCCGTCTACTTTCTTAAAAGTATAAAAACTTTAAAATAAAGCATTTTAAATACATCAAAAACTGAAATACAGCAAAAACAAAATATATATGTATACTCTATTGCAACTTAAAATTCATAGTCGAAAACAAGAATAACTAAAACAACCACTTTAAGGAAAATAAGTGTAGCAATCGATTCGAATTCAGATCAGAAATGAAAATTGCACAAAGAAACGTTAGCGAAAAATATATCCATGAAATAGCCATTGATATTAAATTATACAAATGGAACAATTAAGTTTTGCAGAATGTTCGGAGCTAAGAAAAAGCCCCCAATTAAGTCAAAATTTAAATGAAATTCGATTTATAAACAAAATTAACATGTGAAAGATTTAAAAGTAATTATAATTAAATTAATCACTTACTTTTGATAAAAGAATAATCCTTTGCTCGGATTGTTTTTCAGCAGTTGCTCCGAAAGTGGTTGAAGTTGGTAAGCAAAGAAAGTTTCTGTGACTATTCCACGGTAAACAGATATAGAGGGCGCTCGGATGCGGTGACAGCTGAACGTCAGATATTACGTTATTTTAACACGGGGATAACACCGTGTCATTAGAACGTTTTTTGAACGTCTAATATGACGTCCCCTCAGAACTAGACTGGCACCGTGATAATATCACTGTTGCTGTACGTCTAATTTTACGTGCAAGTAACACTTAACACCGTCATTCGACCAATAACACGATTTCTGTACCAGATTTGAACGTTCTGGTGCTACTGGGGTTAGTATTTTTAGTCTAATTGGGTAATAATTTTAGGTGTCATAACTTGATTCTACTTCTACACAGTAAAACTAGTTTGCACACATATAAAACATGGCCTCCTGCTTTCAGGAGAAGATGCTAGTTGCATTACTTAAATTATCTACTTTGTGCACATCTCAGAGTAAATAATGAAGAAAGGAAAGAATCAATGTACCACACAAATATTCAGAGATATTACTAGAATTATTTTCAAGATATGAAAATATTCAATGATATTTTTCCAAAATCGCGTTTATTAAGACTTATAACCAAGGATGAAATGGAAGTTGTCGGACAAAGAAGAGATGTGCACTAATTTATTTTTTTCATTGTAAAAAAAAAATCCCGAAATGTTCCTAGTAAATAACGGACAGCTAAATTATCTTATTTCTGCCGGTAACATATCCTGCGAAAAACAGAAAAGTTTTTGTCCCTATCAGAATCTTCCCAAAATTAACCTAGTATTTTTTGGAAGTATTAAAAACCTTTCTACCTTTCCAATACAGACAAACAAAGCCTCTTCACTAAAAATGTTCATGATTGGATGGAGTAATTTTCTCTTTCTGATACTATTCACTATTTTGAGGTTGTAGAAGACCTATTATGTACAGAAAAGCACATGCTGTATCTTTTATATTGAGAATACGTGGGGTTTAATGGGAAAATGTCATTTGATTATTTGGTGTGACATATAATTGTTTTGATTATTTTGTATGCATCTTACTTTCATGTTTTCAAGAAACAAAATTATATGTGAGGATCACATGTCTAATTTTAGTTGTTTTCCCCCCCCCCCAAATTCATGCTATAAAGTATGTAATTTAACACGCTTGTCTTCCAATAATTTTATAATTACGTAACGAATTATAACAAGTGTATTAATGAGTGCTTAGATGCTTTTACCTGTTATTTATTTGGCATTACATTTACTTCCTTCAACTATTTTGTTTTGTTTATAATTCGAAAGATGCAAAGATTTGTCATTGACTTTAATTTCTAGGAGTTGTAGACAATATAATTCAAAACATATTAATAAGCTTATTTTATTTGTTACTGTTTTAATTTCACTGTGTTCTATTTCGTATTGGGTGACTTCGTGTTAAATCAGGTGGGCACTGAACCTGACCATTTCATACTAACATAAAACTTTCAGAAATTTTGCTCTTTTATATAATAAAGATACCTATGGTTTTAAAAAAATCTTTCATAAATCATCCTACATAATTAAAATCTGAGCGTCTGTACCTATCAATCTATTATTAATCTATATACATATGTCCGAGTCACTTCTCCCGAACGCCAGTAAACTGATCATCAAACCAGGTACAATTGGATTCGTAATTTTCCCGTCTTATGTTTGGCTGTTTAACATAATCCTCCGATAATAATTAGCAGAGATGTCAATTGAAAACTATTTATTATTAGAATGTCGCCCGTCACGGTATGACAGGTGAAAATTTGCTTTTACATTTGAACGCAGCCATTGCCTGTTTGGTGATATTTTGGTAGTTTTAAATTTTAACCCTAACTCCAGTGGATCAACTCTAAACTCTAGTGAAAATTTGTTTCGATATACATTTAAACGCAGCAATTGCCTGTTTGGTGATATTTTGGTAGTTTAAGTTAAATTTGGCAGTTTAACCTAACTCCAGTGGATTAAACATTAACTCCAGTAGATAGTGGTCATTGTTGACCCTTTTTACGTTTCTTTATTCTCCTAAAATGAGTCTTACCAGTAAAACAGTCAAGTCTTCGGATCGAGTTCAGCCTTGTCACGATTAAGCATTTCCCTGCATGTTAAACAGTACCAAAACATTCTCAAATTATCATGCCGTGGCGCGAGTTTCATTGTTGAAGCACACGGGTTACTTGATCACCGACTATTATTTATATGAGGATAATACATAGGATAATACTTAGATTTCTCGACATAAAATCTCTATTTTTCGATGGCTTTCATCCATTCAAGTTATCAGTGCTTCATCTCAACTTTCCGTAACAATGCTTTATTGAAATTTATAGCGTGAAGAAAACCATTGAGAAGGAAGATCTGTTGCCATTTTTTTTTCTTGAACATAAAGAAATAAAATTCTGGGTTTTGCTTTGAGGCTTTTCCTGCAATCGGTAGACTTAAAACGTTTCCTTTTCGGTTATTTTTCCGGAATTTGTCGCAAAATTTTTACTGTGTGTTTTTTTTTTTTTTTTTTTTTTTTGTTCAAGCGTGATTGTTGAACGCGCGTCACTTGACACAACTTTCATTTTCGAGGTAGACCGTGCAAAGCCGGGAGACGCAGCTACTGCGTAATGAAGTTTTGAGGTTTGTTAATGTTCCTTCCTTCGGTGCTTTTGAAATCATATCTCAAAGCTATGGGAGCATCAGGATTGTGTAATAGCTGACAATTACATACACTTTGATTTGTGTGTGGTGGTCAGTAACTTAAATGCTCTTCAAAAAAAAAAAAAAATCACATAATTTAATATTTAGAAAAAAAAATCTCAATTTTAAGATATTGTCTTTTTGAGATTTTGAAAAAAAAAAAAAGGGATTTTCACTGGAACTATTGAGAGATTAGCACCAGGGGTGATGTAGTCCTGGATCTGACAGCACTTCTGTAGGAAAGTTCGAGTAGGGAGAGTTTCTTTTCAAAAATGTTTAGTAGGTGTCCTAGAAAGTATTTTGGACTCCGGGTGGACATCCGCCACCTGGTCACTTCTCCTGCTATGACGTCATCAAAGATGGCGGCATCTCGATCACATAAATGCTCATATTTATTTGAATACTTGACTTTTTTGCGTGATTCTTGCTCATTTTTATATAAATTTATATTAACTAGTTTACTTTTAAGTTAGAGTGTTAAAATTTTCCCGAAAAAGGAGTTTGAAAACAATTTATTTTATTATTTTTTATTTATTTTCCTTTTTTAAAATTCATTCTTTAAAATTATTTTTTCAGCTATCAATCGTAAAAGTATAAAATTATACTCAAAAACTATTTATGTAAAAAAATACTTAATTGTCATTTTTACCTGGTGTGACTAATCAGTCAGAATGTTTATTATTCTCTCCACTTTAGCGCGCAACTATAGGCGGCGCAGACATAACAATCGAGTGCGTTGTTATTCTTCGAAGTAGTAAATTGGCAGCAAAGAATCTATTTTATCCGGTATAGGAGGCTCTCATGACACTGTGTGCGTACTATTCCAACATAAACAGCAAGACATATCAGTTAAACCATGCTTATCGGAAACTGGATCACACGAGGTTTGAAAGCAATTCAAGAACTACTTCCATGCCAGAAGATACAATTGTATTTCAAACCGGCAAAACGTTCTGATCTTCCAAGCGATTATGTAGTTTCCTCAGATTTGTTTCGAATAGATGAGAATGAGAAGAAATGCGAAAATATTCAGACAAGTTATGGCAGTTTTTAAGAATTACACAACCTCTTTTACACAGCTCTGATGTTATTGTTGATTACGAGCATTGTAATCAAGAAGAAAACCTTGAACAGATTGTCCGATACTGGAGCGCTTTTAATGCACTTTGTACAGATGAAAATTTGTAGCAACAACAACTCGGATTTCTACAAACCCAGTAAATCAGCACAGTTTACACTGCTCTATTGAATTTCAATAGTGCTCTCGACCAATTGGATCAAAATTATTGACCAGTAACCTGTAACGAAGGTGTATACGCTATTGCACGCGAAGTGCAACTTAGCAATCCAGATAAATTTTCAAATATTGTACTGGTTTTGGGTGCATTCCATGTGGCTAAAATTGTGCTATGTTGTTTTGGTAAATATCTTCGAGGAAGTGGAATATCCGATGTGTTTATTGAATGTTCCGTCTTTGGAGTAAATGTGCTACAATCGGTTTTACATGAAAAGAATTATGTGAGAGGTGTCAAGTGGATGTTTATGTTGGGAGAAACCATGTTCATATTGCAGGTGAAATCTTTTTTGGAAGAATCCATTGAGTCCTACGCTACAAAGTTTGAAAACTTACAGAACATTCAGCGGAATATTTCTCTGGCATGGGAAAAAAATCAGATCATATACACTCTCAAAAATAATTCCTTCAATTGACGGAAATTCTCTTGGCAGCAGTGCTGCCGGACTTTTCACGATATTTAACGGATTTCCGTTTCTATTTTCTCCTGTCAAATGAAGGAACGTCCTTCTTAATTTATTTCGTCACAGAAGGAAACTTTTCCGTCATTTGACGAATTTCCGTTTTTATTTTCTCCTGTCAAATGAAGGAACGTCCTTCTTAATTTATTTCGTCATAGAAGGAAAATTTTCCGTCATTTGACAATTTTCTGTTTCTTTTCTTCTCTGTTAAATGAGGGAAATTTTCTGTTATTTAAAGAAACGTCCGTTATGGTCGTTTTTGTTACATGAAGTCAACTTTTCGTTATTTGAAGAAACACTCGTTATTTTTGTTTGTCCCATGAATAATTTATTTCGTTGTTTGAAGAACGTCCGTTGTGATAGTTTCTGTCAGATGAAAGAAATTTTGCGTTAATTGAAGAACACCTCCCCCCCCCTTTTTTTTTTGTTTCTGTTACAGCAAAAAACTCTCCATATATGCATACAAAAATCATTGAAATCATTAAAAAACTTATTTGAAAACAACTTTTAATTTTTTAGTTTTAGTATGTGTTGTCAGCCTTAAATTGTCAGAAACAGCATCCCAAAATTTTCGAATCACAAATACGCCTGAAAATTCCACAAGAAAGTTCAAAAGTAGATTGATTCCTCATTGCTAAATATATTTAGCAAAAGTCTATTTTTGTCACCTGAAAGCAAGTATCTAATTACTTCGGTCATTTTTCAAAATGCAGGTTTCTTTCACAAAAGACAACAAATGGTGAAAGTTTCAAATTTTCATCAACTTCATAAAAATTTTAAGAATATGAAAATTGGTTTGTGAAAAACGGCCATTTCCTGTAATGAGATAATCACTTTCAGATGCTGGAAACAAAGTTATGAAAAATTGATTCGATGCTTGGTAAACTTGAGATTTACTCACTCTGGTATTTTCCCTGAAGTTCTTAAATAAGAACCTATAAAATGCACGCTGTAAAACATAAAGAACCTCAACAAAAAGCTGTGCTTAGTATTGGAAGAAGATTAAGAGATTTGTGTAGTATCACTCAGTAAAATACAAAAAGAATGGATATACAGTAAGAGAAAGTAGAATTAACTTTATTTTTATAAGTATTTATACATACAGATAATATTAACAACAGCAGCAACAAATTCATTTCATTGGAAAATTAATCTTTTGCAAGTGAGTAAAAAATAAAATCTCTTCAAATTCAGTTAATTTTATTTATATTCTTGCATTGACTACCATCTTTATGGATATGAACAATTTGACTAAAATAAAGAATTGAAATTGACATTATATGATAACAATTTAATTGATTTAATTCTGTTAAAAATAATTGAAGCGAAATAATTTATGATTGGATTTACACCCCAAATAAGAAGATAGTTTCTAGACTTTTTTTTATTTGTTCAAAGAGTATGTTGTAAATTTTGTTCAAAATATCATAATTTTTCAATCAAAAAAAATTCAACAAACTAGATAAATAATAAAGCTTAATTTAATTTTTAATATGATTAATTAAAATAATAATTTCTGAAATTAAGGTTTACAACATAAATGCAAGCTTCTATACATAATTTTCTGAATAATGAAACAAGAGAATAGCCAAATTTCTAATTAAGACATCCCGAAGATTATGTAAAAATATTACAATTTTGAAAAATAGGCGAGAGCAAAGTATAAAAATGACCAGGCACTTTTTTCTTTGCTTGCTTGTTTGAGCAAAATATTTCTAGTAAAGTACCTTTGATCTATACTTTGGTTTTATATTGTTTTTAGCTTTATAGTGATATGACAATACTGCCCATATAGTTTGAATCTTTATCACCGTAGTTTTCTGTGCAGCTGAATTTCTTTTCGCAAAGCAACAAATTGGAGATAATACATGTTGAAGAGTAATTTAAAGTATTAAAAGTATTTTGCATCCATTAACTTTGAACCAACAATGTAGTTTTAATTGTAATAGCAGGTAATTAAAATAAAGCTAATCCCATAATAAACAGTAAAGTAATACAAAATTATTGGCAATGATTTTCAATGTAGCAAAATTAGCATTTAGATAGCGACTTCTGACATCAATGTTTATTCATTTCAATCACATTTACTAATTCAAAAACATTTCTGAAAATTTTAAGTCTGTCTTTTAATTTTTAAATTCCGAATCTATTTTTCTGCCAATTTTATTAGTTTTAGCAGGGAACATAATGCTTTTCAAATTGTTTAAGCAAGAAAAACCTATTTTAAAAAAAACTTAGGGTCTTGTGTAAAACCTCAAATGTTTTGTGAGTTTTGTGCCACTAAGGATATTTTTTTAATGCTGTAATTTAAAAAAAATTGCATGATTTGCAAGGTAAAAAAGTTCGAGATTTCAAGTTTTCAAGATAACAAGGTCATAATCATAATAAAAAAAATTCTAAAAATTAGTCACAATAGTTAAAAATAAGGAGAAACATGTAATGAAAGTTAAAAAAAGTCTTAATACAATAACAAAATTTTTTGTTTTAAATGAGCCAAAAATAATAGAAAAAAAAGAACTCTCTAAAGAAGTAGCAAAATGTAGTGATCTACCATGACTAAACTGATCAAAGATTTGAATTACTAAGTTACAGAATGGTTTCAAAGCAAGTTTCGAGCGCTCTGGAACAAAAGAAATTGGACAGAGGATTGTACCACTCCCTGAGTCTCTAAAGGTGTTTTCCGTTCATCTCCCCTTTTTATGGAGGTGAAAATACGGTAAAAAGGTCCAACAAAATGGCGTGAGAAGGGGGTGAAAAGTTTTAGGTACATTTCTTGAGCTTCTTAGGACTTAAATTTCCTGAATCCTCCAGGCTGTACAATGAAAGTGACCGTAGATAAGCTTCTCTGAATCATTCCTAACCCCTTAGAGAAATAATGAAGGGGGTGAGAAATTTTTGGAAACATTCCTCGAGTGACTTCAAGACAATAAACTGCGGTTTTACCAGAAAAATCATATTTGACTTGGAAAAATATTCATCATAACAAGGTTTTGATTAAAAACTCTTCGGCATAATAAAAAATAACATTAGATAAGTACGCAAAATCAAGGGGGAAAAATAATTTTCCATCATATTGAGGTTTTCCAGATATCGAGAATATACTGAACTTGAAAGACATAGCACAAAAATAAAACATTGGTAAAAGACCAAAGAATAAACGTGTAATTTTTCCGGGCTCTTGGTTCTTTTTTCCCGGTTTATTTCTGCAAAACACTGAAAGAAAAGAAAAGAAATTATTACAAGACAATAAAACTAAACTGAGAAGGGCGCAGAACTATGCCTGTTATTTGTTTAATGAATTCTTGCCCTTTTCCATACCTTGAGTCAATTAAAGGGGAGCATTCTTTTTAAAAATAAGAAAAAAATATTTTAAAAAATTAGCTTCTATTTTAAGTGACATAAAAAATTAATGATGAAAAATGTTAACATAGTTGCAACCATCTATAATCATCATTCCAAAAGTGATGTAATTTTGTTGAATTTAACAATGCATTTTTTAAAAATACTTACAGTATGCTACAGTAATAGTAACATTATGGACAGGATATGGGAACTACTCACATGTGCCCCACCATTCACCTTAGAACAAATTGCAAAAGTGAAAAATCTAAATTTACTTAAAAAAAGGGGGGGGGGGCATTGTCATTACAGGGTGGCGACAGGAACTGCGAAAAAAAGTTCCCCGACTTTTCCCTGATTAAGTTCACCAAATTTCCCTGATTTACGTTACCAATGATAATGGTTTTCTTTCTTAGCTCTACTTGAAATCCATTGTATGTTTATATAAAATGCAGTATTTTAAATGTTTTAAGTTGTGTAAAGTTGTTGAACTAAAGATATATTTTAATAAGATGCTACTTTTTTTAATAAAATGGTTAAAAAAACATATCAAGTCAATTATTTAGGGGGGGGGGGAAGCCTACAAAACAGCATATTCAATTTTTCTACATGGAAAGATTATAGAAAATTAATTTAAAAAAAAATACTTTCCTTCCAGAAATTACTTAGCATAAGAATTTTAAGAAACTATTAAAATTACTCTTAAAAACATGTGTATTTATGATAGAACTAAAAAGCAATTGAAATTTTTTTTGAACTAAGTTTTCAAACAGTATAATAATTGTTGCAAGAATAACAAGTAATAGTGAAAGAATTGAAGTAATGTAATTGTTCTTAAATAACTAATCGACATATTTATGCAAAACAGATGAAACTATTTGACATCCATTCATAGGGAGCTTTTCTGTAATCAAGAACATAGGTTTTAATGAATAAATACAGCATTTTAACAATAAAAAAATAAAGATATTTACTTAAGTGCACAAGTTAACTCTATTTCAAATGATTTCAGTATGTAACGAAAAAAAACTTAAGATTCCTTTTGTAACCAACAACTTTAAAATGCAAGAAAAAAAAAAGATAATTTTAAAATATATAAAAGAAGAACACAACTTGGTTATAAAATTAAAGAATCACTTAAGTCTGAAGAAAAGAAAACCTTTATAATCTGTGGTGATAACAAATAGTATAACGGCAAAAAACAAAGTTTTTTTTATTGAAAGTTCAATTTTAGCAATTTAATTTAAAACGCGAAGAAGTAATAACTTTTAAGCTTATATAATATTAATTCAAAAACCAAAGATTTCTTCTTGAAATCGTGATTACAGTATGCTAATTACTTCGAGACAACGGAATAAAGGCAAAGGAGCTAAGGCATTAATGAAGGCTTCCTCTTTGCCTGTATGGTTGTTTATTTTACATAGCATTGAAAGCGTAAAAAGAAATTTCAAGCTAGGTAAAATAAACAACCTAACAGACACAGAAGCAATCTTAGGAAGTTCATCCTGTGGTTAATAAGTAAGATTTAATACTTTGACAGGAAAAAAGATGCACAAATATGTGGCAGCGTATAATCGCACCTCATTAATTTTACTTTTTTTTTTTTTTTTTTGAACAGATAATTGGCGGGAATTAAAGTACTTAATTTTGTAAAGCAAAAAAAAAAAATTTTTTTTCTTCATAAAATCAATTTTCCCTGATTTTTTGTTATTTTTTCAAAATTCCCTGATCTTTCCCCAATTAATAAAGTTCCCCGACTTTTTCCTGATCTCCCTGATCTGTCGCCACCCTGCATTAATTTACTTGAATGTTCATGTGGTCAAACTGGTACTGAGATCACTCAAACAATTTTCTAGATTTTTTGCAAGTCAATTTGGCACTGTCTAAAGATTTGAATTCTGAAGTCTACCATTTGAGGTTTCATATGCCAGTGATTAATCTCCTGAAGTTACATCACATCACATGCAACTTTCGACTGTAAACAAGACTACTAAAAAAGTTTGAACGAATTTAAAGCAGATAATTTACTTTTTTTTTTTTTTTTGAAAAAATGTGAGGTAAAGTTATGAAAATTTTAGTATATTTAGTATAAATTTCAAGATATTAGGAATTACATGATTTTTTTAATTAGAACAATTCATACACCTGTAATAGTAATGCGTTAGGAGATAGAAAAACTGTTCCATAAGAGACAATGACGAGCTACAACAAATAGAGAAAATTCTACTGGACAGAAGTTTTTTTTTTTCTTTATCAACCTCTTTCAACAAAACACAATTGCAAATTTCTTTTCTAAATAAATGTTAAACGCATACTTGCACACATGCATGAAAATAACAACATACCGCTGAATGAACTAATGCAGAAAATATATTACTTGCATGTATTGATGCTTTCCATCCAAAAATATTAAAAACTCTTCTGTATTTTAATATCGTCCCCTTTAAACAAACAAAAAATGCATTTTGTTAAAATTATGCAAGTGGTGATATCAAAAATTTTAGGACACAATTTTGATAAATTTTAGTACATTTTTATGACAACAAATATCAAGTTTTTTTTAATTTAAACAAAATTCATTAGCTTGATTTTTGTAGAGGATGATAAAATGTTTCAAATTCTTGAAAACTACAACTGAATGCATTCAATCTTTTATTATTCAACACAGTGACACATTATGAAGTAAAAAACATATACCAGTAGAATAAATGTAGGTCCAAGTGATTCTTTACTTGCCTTGTTATTGTTTCATCAAAATGAATTAAAGAATGAGAAAGAAATATCCTTAATGAGGAGGGATTTAAAGTAGGGTGCAAGTCCAAAATTTATTGTGTACTTAACTTTTGTCAGATAATTTGATACTTTTTTTGCCATCTCAGAATCATCAAAAATATCCCTGTAAATTACAGATAAATCATTTAAAGATGAAAATGAATAATTGTTTTTTACGGCAACCAAAACTAAGAAAACCTCTGCATTAAAATTTTTATCATGGAGTGAATTTGGCACAAAAGCTTTGAATTGCTTCATTACAACTAATTTGTTTTCAGTAGAGGACGAATTTAAAATACAGTTCGATTTTTCAAGCTACTTTCAACCTATTATGTCTCGCCACATCAGCACGAGACAGTACCTGTGAAAATCCCTGATTATCAATATTGGAAAGATAGTGTAGACAAAATGCTTTAAATTGATCCTTTTCTGAATGGCACCTGTGCTGATCTTGCTTGCATTTTTTTTTTTCCAACCACAAGGAAGAGAATTTCCTTTTCTGTGGCATTTAAATAAAACAAATTACTATTTACAATTTTAAAGCAAAAAGTTAGTGACTAAATTTAAAAATTATGTATGGAAGAAATAATCCAACTTCACTGAACAGAAACACAAAGCAAACTGACTCTTAGTACCAAAAGAACAAGGTACTGCTCAGACCACAACACAAGTTAAGGACTATAAAAATAAAATTACTTCCCCCCTGGGAACAACCTATTTAAGTTTTGCTCTAAATATATTTTTTGATCCAGGTGTTTATAGTTGGATTCTAACTCAACTCATTGTATTTAGTTTATTTCAATAAGCTATGATGCCCTTCACCCCCCCCCCCCCACCACCACCACAGAACTGCAATTTGAGAGGAGGAGGGAATACTCACTCCCCCCTCTGGTTGACATATTTTTCATTTCTTTTGAAAGGGGAAAAATCAAAAATATCATATTTTATTCCTTATCCCTACCTCTTTTTCTGCAACATTTGCTGCACAGCTGTTTTTATTTCCTTTACTATTTTATTTTTACGTATTTTTGGCAGAAGAGAATTATAGCAAAAAGTAGATATCTTTAAAAACTGAATGTCATGTAGACTGGGGCCCAATTAAACAGATTTTTGATCAGCGCATGCATATTACACATGCTCTATCCACTTCATGCAGGGTGTATGAGAGCCGTTTTAAAAAATTAAGATGCATTAGCATTTATCAGAAAAAAAAGAAAGAAAAGAAAATACATTCACATATTATTTCCTTCTTAAGCCTATCTAGCTTTGAACTGCCATATACATAGGAAGAACTCGCAACAATGTATATTTATTTCTCACCCTGAATAGAATTCTTCCTTCTTTTTACCGATATTTAAAATTTTCTCTCCCTTAAATGTATTAAACAGTAAGGTTGAAACTGAGAAACAGGGGAAGGAAATATTTTACCAGCAAAAAGTTTGAAACACCAAATTCTTGGGGAAAATTTCATTGTTGAAGGTTCTTAATACAAGGCTAGTAAAATCGAGCTCAGGTTCTGTTGGATAAAAACTCCTAAAAATTACATACATCGTTAAATTACTTTTTCTCATTACAGTCAACTCCCAATAACTCGAAGTCCCAAGGGGCCTTCAGCTAAAACTTTTGAATAATTGGTAGTTTGAATTATCAGAAGTTCCTTTTCAAAGAATAATTTGTATTTTCTTTGTCAGGAACAGTTCATATTGGATAAACTAGAACACTTATAGTTGGGACAAAATTAAATATTAGTAGAACGTAAAAATATTTTTACAGAGAGGATAATTAAAAAGAAAAAGATACTTTGAAAAAGGAAGTTAGTTTTGACTGCTTACGTTTTTTTATCGCTTCTTAAAATGTCATTACATTTATATGCTGTGGATTCTATTTCTTTTCTCTTAGTCAATCTTGTTTCTTATTATATTTAAGTCTTTTTGTTCTAAAAGCAGATTCTTTGAGTCATCCAGAAAAAAAAACTTTTTTCAATTTTGATTAAAATTTCAAATTTTTCAAAGACTGGCCAGCAATAAAATTTTGAACCGTCAGCTGCGACAAAAAATATCGGCTACTTTTCCTCACGCAATCTTGCAACACTATGTGCCTTAAGGAACACTACTGTATTAATAATCAACCTCAAGCAAAGCAATGAGTTAAAGGGGAAAATTTTTTAAATTTCTTACTTCGACTGAAAAGGAGTACATTCGAGATACAAAGACAACTTTGAATTGAAAACATTATTTTGGGACCGAATGAAAACGTTGTGAGAAAGAAAGATCCGAGATATCGAGAGTCGACTGTAGTTTATCAGAAATAGAATGACGAGTTGCTCTTCTTCGGACGAAAATTGCATGTGCAATGTGTATACCAAATTTCATTTTTCTAAGCCATAAAGTTTTCCCAAGAAGCACTCACCAAAGATCCAAATGAAACATTTTATTTTAATTTGAGTATAGATTCATACAGAGCGACATGCATTAGAACAATTTGAATGAAGTCAATGTTGTAACCAACTCGGAAATCCGACAATGTTCAAAAACATTGCTTATAACACAAATGGATCATTGACAAATGCTCTGAGTCTGAAAATTTACATTATTTCAGAATCAGTGCATTTGAATTTGATAAATTCGCGATCCGGAAAATAAGTGGTGATCCAAGTCTAATTTTAGTCTTGGAAGATTGGCGAAACACCCAAACATTCATAACCGAGACTTCAAACATTCATAATTGAGATAGCAGAAGGGGAAAATCAGTTGGATAAGAAAAAAATACGCAATCCCTCATCTCTAAGGACTCTAGAAGACTAAAAAAGTATGATGTATTAACTATTTGTGATATCAAAATTGAAATTAAAGAACAGCAAGTTGTGGCCCAACCCAGAAACATTTTCGACAAAACTACTGACGAAATTTCTTAAAGTTATTTATTGAGCTCATATGAATTTTGGTCACAGAAGAATAAAATTAAGTCACATTAGAACAAATTTTTTCACTATGGACAATTGAACATGCTTTTCTAACTGTAAATATTCAATAGACATCATTAAAGTGAAATTTTAACTCAAATACCTTAGAGTTAAAAATGACTTTTCTGACATCTATTTGGCTTAATTAGAAATGTAAGGAGTATTTCACCCATCTTTTAAATATGAAGTAAGACTTGGATCACTATCAATTTGCCTGACTGCGAACTGATGAAATTTAAATGCACTAACTCTGAAAATAAATTTCGGAATGGAGTTGTTTCCATCAGTCAAAAGTACTACGTTTTGTCACTGAAGTTGATAGAATGAGCAAAAAAAAAAAAAACATGGAGCAAGGAAAATCTTATTTTCAAAACAGTTAATTTTCAACTATTTTTTTAAAAAATGTACGATTTTTCAAACAAGGCGTGGTCTTTATGACGTCGCAAATGATCAAATTTGGCAGGTACTCCAGTGGCTTACTGAATGCCGATGCTTGCTGTCGACTTCATTTTCAGATTATGATAATTCAGAAGTGAATTGAATATTGCGCTCTATGCTTGCTTTTCAACCATATCAGTATGTGAGTAAAGATGCGAATGATATATTGCGCTCTGCGCTAATGACATTAGTGGATGGCATTTCATCATTTGTGGTGTCATGAGCAGAAGCAAAAAAAAAAAAATAATAATAATAATTGAATCTGTGCACCCATTAAAATAACTTTGTTTAAATATTAAACTTTGAAATTATGTATTTAAAAAAGTGGTCAGATCCTATGTTTATAAGCTTGCTCTTTTAGAAAAAAATACTTTTAAAATTTCGGAAGCGACTTTCACACACCCCACCCCATTGGCACATTTGTTCATGATCCATTCATGCAGTCTTGCATAATATAGACGAACGCGCGAACGGCGTTCGCAGAAAATTTTTGGCTTCGCAGAAATTTTTTTTCAAACTGATAACGTTCATTTAAAAAAAAAAAATTTTTTTTTTGAAGGGAATTTTTAAGAAAATCCCAGAATTTATTTCTGTTAAAGCCTTTCTCCAAAAGCCTTTTAAAGCACTTGTGTAAAAAAAAAAAAATAATGGTTTGGCAGTTTTCTTCAGTTGGTGAAAAATAAGCAATGTTATTGTAAAAAAAAAATTAAATGATTTAAAGCACTTTTTTTGTCTCTTTCATATTGGAATATAAATTTAATTTTTAATTCAAGGGTGAGTTAGGCAAAATTATTATTTGCAGAAAATTTTCCGGTTAGGATTTATGTTCGCAGAAAGCTTTTCGTTTTATCTAAGTCTGCATTCATGTTGTGAGCATTTGTTTTCAGACATTGTCCAACTTTGGTGCTGGGTTTCAATATAAATATAATATGAACTTACCAAAACGTCCTAAGAAAGGTGTTAACATGAGAATTTTACACATCATCAATGTTGGGAAAATCTAAAACATAGGTTATCAATACGTAAATAATCAACTTTTTAGCACAAATAGATCTTGATAGTTTCATTTCAATACTAAATTGATTAAAAAATAATAGACTCATTTTTTCTAAGATAATTTTGAGTTTTTAATAGAGACGTACTGAGTACTTGGCACAATAAAGTTCATAGATTTCTTTGACCCCCCCCCCCCCCCCTGGTTCCATATGAATTTTTTAAATTTTTAACAAATTTCTTTTAATATATTAGAACGTGCGCACTCCTCTCCCGAGGGTGCTATGTATGCCATTGACTCTGCCAATACCCGGTAATTGTAAAAAATTAAATATTGTTCAATACACATTTTTCAATTAATAAAAAAGTACGAGTATTTGCAACGACAAATTGAAAAAAATAGATGGAAGTCTTTACATCCATAAGCTTACCTTTTGTGAATTGAAAAAGCATTGCTTGTAACGCCGAAACAAGTGTCAGCAGTGCTCCTGAACATTTGTGTTTTTAACAGTTTTATTTGCTTAAAAACATTATTCATGTTTGGCAGATGACTAGAACTATAATAGATTCATATAATTCGTATTAGTTCCAACTTGATTAATCATATCTTTCATTTATTTGTTTTCAATAAAAAAGAATTTTTTGTAAACAAAATATTTTAAATAAAATTGAATTTTGGCTGGAATTAGTTTTGAAAACTATTATATATGGAGGTCTATATAGATATTTATATGAGTTTTCAAAATTTATCACGTTGTATGTTAATGGTTCATTTAAAACATAATTGGTCGGGTGCTCTGTACTCTACCAAAACAATAATTGGTACATCTCTATTTAATATTTCCTATGACTGAAAATTCAAAAATTTAAATACTGCAAAATTTAATATACTAAGTGTTTCCTTCCATATATTATTGACCACCTTTTCTACTATTTACCAATTGAAAAAATTTTCGGCAGCGTATTTAATAGACAAAACTAGCAGCTAAATTGACTTTTGATAATATAATATAAACTTTTTTTCTGGTTAATGTTTCATATTTAAATGAATTAGTTATAGTAAGATTAATATAATATCAATGTGTTGTAAGACTAAAATCGAGTATTCGGTGCCTCCCTAGTTAAAATTATATAATGAATGCTAAAATTATAAATATTCAGTTGATGCTGTTTCAACATTACATTACCTGGTTTTTTCATAAATTTGAATATTAAAAAAGCTAGCAAAGTACTTCAATGCAAAAAGCAATAATTAACACAATGGACAAAAAGGGGTTTGGATATTAACCCCATAAAAATTCTCCCCTAACATGCTGAAAAAATATCACTGACTCAAATAGTAATGTTTTATAACAAGTCTTTTAACAGTTCAATATATTTTCAATGTTATGGTACAAATGTGAGAAAAATTTAAACTCATCACACATATTACTAAAGCACATAAGCAAGGAGGGGGGGCGGGTAATGTAAAGTTATGAGACACTTGTTTTCTTGCTGATATATATTAATAAAATGAGTTTCTAAACATCTGGATAAAAACTCCATACAGCTACCCAGAAGCGTTTAAACAAGTTGAAAACCTTTAATAAAACATTTAAATAACAGAAACCAGTAGAAATATTGCAGCAGTTAAAAACGTACAACAATCCCTCTTGACGGGGGGGGGGGGGGGGGGGAATGAGCAACTTAGTGGGTGGTTAGGGGCCCTACTGATTTTTGGCAGGGGGGCCCAAAATTTATAGATCAGGGTCTATGTATTAAAAATGAAAACAAGAATCAAATTCCATGATACAGAATATTTTAAATTTCATAACAAAAAGGAAAATATTTTTCATCGATAGAGAAATTTAAACGGTTCGTTCAATTTACTTATTAATTATTTCAAGTAATATAAACAAAGATTTATTCTTACTAGCATAGGAATTTGTGTTATCATTTTCAACAACGACAACTTTTTATTAAAACGAAATTACACTGCTTTTATTGAAATTTTTCAACAAAAACCTTTCTCAAGGCTTATCAAAAGGAACATTTTTGTTTCGCTACTGTAAAATCAATTTACTGGAAATATCGTTTGAACTTTCAAAACAATTACTTAGGTTTAAAGCAAATCTTTTTCAAGTAAGTCCAAATAAAAGTACATTTTGAAGCTTCGCATAAGCCTTGTTATGTTCCTGCTGAATAAATAGAAGCTTTCTTTTGATACAAATTTAAATATGGCGGCGTCAACTAATCTGCGAATTTAAGACAGTTTGTTTTTTTCTAGCTTATTACGTACAGCTTTCAAGTAAAGAGGAACAATACATATTTATGGAATCAAATTCAAAAATAAGTACTCACCCAATACGGATTAATTACTCCTGCTGACGACTCTTTTTGAAGTAACGAATTCCACATACCGTTGTCAGCTTTTCGGCAGGCATTTGGCGGGCTCCGCGTTGCGTTAACCGGCGGTAAGTGACGTAGCCTACGAGGATGAACCGCTCCACACTAGCAGATCTTCGTAGGCTACGCAAGTGAAGAACGATAAAAATGTCAACTACGCATGCGCGGACCAACTTGAAGGAAAGTTTCTGTGTTTTTGCGATTTTTCCCAAAACGGATATTTTTCGTCGAAAAATGAGGAAAAATGTAGCGTATAAAAAGGGATTTTTTTGACAGTGTAGGTGTAGATGGTAAGGTGGAAAAACTCTTCTCGGACTTTGGGAGGTTTGACAGTCGAGGAAGGAAAATGTCAGAGCAATTTTTGTTCTGGGACAATTTTTTGGAACTTGTCCAACTTCTTAGAAATTTGATTCGTTCAGATAGACAAGGTCTTTAGGAATTACATTTAGATACAGTGCAGAAACTTCAACCATTATTTTCCGTATTTCACTGTGTCAACTATCAGCGATCTGTATTTAGAAGACATGAGGAGACTAACCAAGACAGCCCCAGAGGTGCATGAAATGTCATGAACGGGAAACATGTTGTGAAACAATATGATCATACATTTTCAGTTGTTGCTGTGGATATGGCATTAGAACAAACCATTAATAGATCCCAAAAAAGCTCATCTGGCATCTTACGGCGAACTAAACAGAAAGATTTTGTAACAGAATGGGAAATACGCATCATGAACGTTTGATGGTATCAAATCTATTTCGAGAGGTAACAGATTCTATTGCTTTTGTCGAAGGTTTGAACATTTACCATGAATTTTCGAAGAAGCAAACTCAGAACATAGATGCACAGGTTGTCTCAATGTTTAAATATATATTACACAAAGGTAATCCGTTTGATATGCATATGCTTCCTAATACATTGCACAATCTGCTAACAAAAGCACTGGTTTCCCAAGATACAAAGGAAAAAATATTAAAATTATTTAAGACCGGCGAAAAGATGTATTGTACATTACGGAAAACACGGTACGAGGACAAAACAGTAAGAATATCAAACACCATCCATAAAGCCATGTTGCCACCATTTCATTGCACCAAAGCGCAAAGTATAGGTGCTACAAGGAAAGTTACTAAAAAATATCGAACAAGTCATCTCACCGAATGATACAAATAGCTCAGGTTCGTTCGTATGACATGCAAGATTTCTTTCGTTATGAGTTATCTGAAAACTGTTCATTGTTCAATGACTAAGGGCTAATGGTAAAACCGCAAAAAAGTGCATTGTTAAAAGAGCTGGAAACATCTTATGGTAGCACCAGTGATGATGGTTCAAGTCTGACGATAAAACCTGTTTTATAGTCGACGTCATGAACTCTATACGAAAGGTTATGACAAATGAAAATGAAACCTTTGGTGGAGCTGTTTCAGCTTTTTCGTCATACATTTGGAGCATCACCAAGAACTGTGGAAGAGTAGATTACATTTTTGACAGTTATCGCAAATTTTCTCCTAAAAAATCTGAAAGGGTGCAAACACAAGGTAGCAGCATCGTTATAGATGTGGTCAAAATCTCAGAAGATATTCCATTGCCTGTCAAACTCATCAACTTTTGGGGATCTTCAAGAAACAAACTGATGTTGCAAAAGTTCATTGCTTATACAGTGACAGCTTCTTTGACTCAAACACCACATAATACCAACCACACTTTTAGTGCCTTTCATGGTGATGAAGAGGGTGATGTAATATTTAACTGTACATCTGTGCAAAGTGGAAAACAGATAAATCACCCAGAATTAAACTGTCTGATAGTAGAGGAAGCTGACTTCAGAATGTTGATTCATTCAAAACATGCATCTCTGTGTGGGTTCACTAAAATCATTATTGTTAGCGCCGACACTCATATAATGGTGTTAGCTTTGTTTCACTATCTTACTCTTCAACGATTTGGTGTTCAGGAACTTTAGGTGCGTACTGGAGTTGGTGATTCTGCACGATTCTTATCTGTTAATGATGTTCATCAAAAAAAAAAAGATGAAAACATATTCGTTGCTTCCTGCCATCCACGCACTATCTGGATTAGATTGTACAAATAAATTTGGTACCGAAAAATCTGCTCTTCATTGTGCATCTGTAGAGTATTTGGAGAGTTTTGGTGTATCATCTGACTGGATTTATATAAAGCAAAGCCTTAAATTTGCAGAAGAATACTTAGTGCAAGTACGGCGAAAAGGTTCATTCTGTAAATCTTTAGATGAACTTAGGTTATATGACTGTATCCTCATGCGAAAAATATTGACTCTGATAACTTGCCACCTACTAGCAGAAGTGCTAAGGGCCACTTATTAAGATCATATTTTTACACATACCTACAACGACATTGTATTGACGATGTTGCTGTTGACTTAGATCCTTGTGAATTTGGTTTTGCAGTGGTAGATGATGATTTGATGCCAGAAAAGAACTTACAGAGATTACCAACTGATTTTATTGGAGCGTGTAATTGCGTGAAATGTGCCAAATCTTCCTGTGCTTGTAGAGCAAATGAAGAAACCTGTTGCTCTTTCTGTAAGTGTAATAGAACGGGTTTGCAACCGAGTTGTAACAACACCTTTTAAATATAATTTTATTAAGTGCAACAAAAAATAAAAAAAATAGTTATTAAGTTATAGCAGTAGTAAAAATACATTGCTATTCGTCTTGAAAATACTAATTGTAACTTACTGGCCAAATTTTTCATTTTTATTGGTTAAGTATTAACATAAATTTGGACTTATTTGGGGATGAAAGCGCGCCCTTCATCTTTGATGACATCATAGCTAAAAAATGTACGATATGGCAGATGTCCACATAAACTCTAAATACTTTTTAGGACACCTACTAAACATTTCTGAAGAAAAATTCTCCGTACTGAATCTCCCTATCGAAGTACTGAGCATTTATGAGAGCGAGCGGCCGCCATCTTTGATGACGTCATAGCAGGAGAAGTGACCAGGTGGCGGATGTCCACCCGAGTCCAAAATACTTTCTAGGACACCTACTAAACATTTTTGAAAAGAAACTCTCCCTACTCGAACTTTCCTACAGAAGTGCTGTCAGATCCTGGACTAATGGTGGATTCAAGTAAAATTTTCTGGAAACAGTGAAATTTTTGGAAGTTGCCCCCCTTTACCCTCCCCCCCGTGAAAAAAACTTGTCAAATATGCATAGAAAAATAATTTGAAATCATTTGAAAAGTACCACTTTAACAGATTTTTTTTAAATATTTTTTTTAGTTTTAGAATGTGTCGACCGAAAATTTTCGGAAATTAGAGATCACAAACAACCTTGATTAGCACTCATTTTTTGAGATGAAAGACAATATCTCAACAAATTTTGAAATTTTGTGAGAAGCATTTTTTGAAAAGGTTTTCAACTTACATATCGAATCAAAGAACACGTAGTTGTCTTTTAAAAGGAGCTATTTTACAAGACTGAAGTTCCTATAGAATTGAAGTTAAGCATGAAAGCACTGCCGACCAGCAAAATAAATACTTTTTAACGAATTTCAAAATCATAAGTTATGGATGATTGAATTATTTTTTAAAATTCTTTACAAATTGAAGATGTGGAAGAGTAAAATTTTTGAAAATTTCATGAAAATATGAAAAGGTCAAGTTGGGGATTTTTTTGCCCCTTTATTCGACACTAGTGGCACCCACACGGCTTTGCCCGTAATAGAAAAATTAAAAGGTCTTTTGGTTCGCCAGTATATTTACAAATAATGTATGGTGAATTTTCTCGCCAATCGGCTTGTACCCACGTTACAGTTCCACGTTATGATAATTCCGCATCTCGCCAATTCGCTTGTGCCCATGTTACGGTTCCATGTTATGATAATTTCGTCATTAATGATAGTTTTTTTCTTCAAATTGGAATTAAAAAAAGAACTACATTGAATTTTCGAAAAATCTCTTCGAGGTGCACACCCCCATGCTGCATACTAACTTTGTGCCAAATTTCATGAAAATCGGCAGACCGGTTTAGGCGCTATGCGCGTCACAGACATCCTACAGACATCCAGACATCCTCCGGACAGAGAGACTTTCAGCTTTATTATTAGTAAAGATAAATTCGATCCCATTTGAAAATTGCACAAAACACACTCAACTCATAATTAAATACAATTTAATTCCACTTATAAGATGCCGATTGATTCAAGAGCAAGGCTGGGTTTTTTCCGTCAAAAAGATGTTACAAATTTAAAACCCGAATCTAAAACTCTAAATAAAGACTTAAAATAAAAAAAAATAAAAAAAAATCTGAGTTCAAACACTTTGTTACAGGATGAATATTTTTCTAATACAGACAAAACTAGCAGATAATTTTAACTCTTAAAGCCAACGCTTCTGTTTAATATTATTTTTCTTTCCCCATCAGTTTCCAATTCATTAGTTGATTTTTGCCAGTCTTTTTTGTTTGTTAAATCTGTGCAGAAATAATAAACGCAGAAAACTTTCAAGCACCAGGTGATGACAATCAACACAGCGAGTAGCCGCTCGCCATTTTGTTTTGTTGCGATAAAATAAATAAGCAATACGCATTCTGCATGGAATAACTAAAACAACCCCTTTTACGGAAATAAATGTAGCAATCATTTCGGATTCAGATCAGAAATGAAAATTTCACCAAGAAACGTTAGCAAAAAATGTATCCGCGAAATAGTCATTGATATTAAGTTATACAAATGGAACAATTAAGTTTTGCAGAATGTTCGAAGCTAAGAAAAAAAAAACTCAATTAACTCAAAATTTAAATGAAATTCGACTTATAAACCAAATTTACATGTGAATGATTTAAAAATAATTATAATTAAATTAATCACTTATTTTGATAAAAGAATATCCTTTGCTCCGATTGTTTTTGAGCAGTTGCTCCGAAAGCTGTTGAAGTTGGCAAGCAAAGAAAGTTTCTGAAACTATTCCAAGGTATACAGATATAGAGGGCGCTCGGATGCAGTGATATCGGAACGTCAAATATTACGTTATTTTAGCACGGGAATAACACCGTGGCATTAGAACGTTTTTTGAACGTCTAATATGACGTCACCTCAGAACTAAACTGGCACCGTGATAATATCACTGTTGCTGTACGTCTCATTTTACGTGCAAGTAACACTTAACACCGTCATTCGACCAATAACACGATTTCTGTACCAGATTTGAACGTTCTGGTGCTACTGGGGACGTAAGTCACACAAAAAATCAATTAAGTAACACATACAAGTTAATAAAAAATTTAATCACAAAATACCCTTCATTTTACATGATAAACTTTAACACATATTTTGATTATAGGAACAACCAAAAAGGAATTAAAAAGAAAGGAGTTGATCGTATTGTGCCATTTATGACCTTGGCTGCCTGAAATTAAAATACAAATCAATAGACAAAATTACAGCTAACAATAAGATTAAGTGCGTAAAAAAATTGAAGTACAGTCAGAAATCGGTTGACGTAAACATTCTTACTTTTTGAATGATACAAAATAAACTATATAAATAAGTTGAAAAAAAATGTAACCCGAAGTGTTCAACTCCAATAATACAATACCCTACGTTGATAAATATCATACATTGGAAGCCCAATATGTTTATCATTTTTAGAAATAGTTATATAGAGAGGCAATACATTTTTTTAAACATAAATGACAATTTGACTTGTGCTAGGATTTTCTTTAATGAAAAAAATAATATAATGATGTATGTAAAAAAAAACATAAAAGAGGATTCTAGTTTTTTAGTATTAATCACAGAAATACCATGCTGCTTTTAAAAGAATTTCAAAATTCAACTCAAGTACCCATGTTTGTGACTTGTGTGCCATATATCGAGGAAGACTCTTAATTTGTCCAAACGGGGGAAAAATCACTAAGAAAGTTCTATGCATTTTCTATGATAGTACTTTTTTTCCACCATTAGGCACGGCAAAAAAAACATATTTTTATTATTTTGAAAATATATTGATCTGAAGACTTTATTTCTGCAGTTACGCTGCATTTTTGCGTGTTTATTTGTCGTTTGATATGGAATTTGAATCGGTTAGCATTTTTAATCTAATTGGGTAATAATTTTAAGTGTGATAATTTGATTCTAATTCTACATAGGAAAACTAGTTTGCACACATATAAAACATGGCCTGCTGCTTTCGGGAGAAGATGCTAGTTGCATTCCTTTAATTATTATCCATTTTGTGCACATTTCACAGTGAGTAATGAAGAAACGTAAGAATCAATGTACCACACATATATTCAGAGATATTACTAGAATTATTTTCAAAATATGAAAGTATTCATTGATATTTTTCCAATATCGCGTTTATTAAGACTTATAACAAAGGATGAAATGGAAGTTGTCGGACAAAGAAGAGATGTGCAATTATTTTGGTTTTTTTCATTGTAAAAAAAAAAATCCGAAATGTTTCTGGAAAATAACGGACAGCTGATGTATCTAATTACCGCCGGAAACATAGCCTGAAAAAAACAGAAAAGTTTTTTTCTCTATAGAAATCAGCTATCTTTCCGAAATTAATCTGGAATTTTTCTGAAGAATTAAAAAACATTCCCAATAAAACACAGACAAATAAAACCTTTTAAACTCTAAACTAAAAAATTTCATTATTGTAGGGAGTAATTTTCTTTTTGATACTATTCACTATTTTGAAGTTGTAGAAGACCCATTATCTATAGAGAAGCACATGCTGTATTTTGTATATTGAGAATACGCGAGGTTGAATGGGAAAATGTCATTTTGATTATTTGGTATGACATATGATTGTTTTGATTATTTTGTATGCATCTTACTTTCATATTTTCAAGAAAGAAAATTATATACGAGGATCATACATGTCTAATATTAGTTTTTTCTTTTTTGTTCAAATTCACGCTATAAAGTACTTTAACACATTTATCTTCCAATTATTTTATAATTAAGTAACGAATTATAGCAAGTGTATTAATGAGTACTCAGAAGCTTTTACCTTTCAACTATTTTATTTTGTTTAGAATTCGAAAGATGCAAAGATCTGTTATTGAATTTAATGTCAGCGAGTTGTAGACAATATAATTCAAAACATATTAATAAGCTTATTTTATTTGTTACTGTTTTAATTTGTTTGTGTTCTATTTCGTATTGGGTCACTTCATATTAAATCAACTAGGCACTGAATCTGACTATTTCATACTAACGTGAAACTTTCAGAAATTTTGCTCTTTTATATCATCAGATACATATGGTTTTTAAAAATAATCTATCTTTCATAATTCATCTTACATAATTAAAAACTGAGCGTATGTACCTATCTATCTATGTATTAATCTATATATCTATCTATGTTCGAGTTACTTCTCCCGAACGCCAGTAAACTGACCATCGAACCAGGTATCGATGGATTCTTAATTTTCCCGTCTTTATGTTAGGCTATTTAACATAATCCTTCGATAATAATTAGTGGAGATATCAATTCAAAACTATTAATTATAATACTTAGATTTCTACATAAAATCCGTATTTTTCAAAGGCTTTCCTCCATTCAAATTATTAGTGCTTCATCTCAGCTTTCCGTAACAATGCGTTTATTGAAATTTCAACAGAAAATCATTGAAAAGAAAGATCTGTTGCCATTTTTTCTCGAACATGAACAAATAAAATTCTGGGTTTTGCTTTGAGGCTTTTCTGTCATCATGAGACTTAAAATGTTTCCTCTTTGGCTCTTTTTCCAGAATTTTCCGCAAAATTTTATTGATTTTTTTTCTGTTGTTGTTGTTGTTGTTCCAGTGTGATTGTTGAACACGCGTCACTTGACATATCTTTCATTTTCGAAGTAGACCTGCAAAGCCGGGCGACGCAGCTAGTGAGTAATGAAATTTTAAGGTTTATTAATGTGCTTTCCTGCAGTGCTTTGAAATGATAGCTTAAGCTATAGCTTAAAGCTATGGGAGCATCAGGATTGTGTAATAGCTGACAATTACATGCACTTTTATTTGATCAGTAACTTAAATGCTCTTCGAAAATATTTTTTTGCATAGTTTAATATTTAGAAAAAAATTCTTAATTTTTTGAGATATTGTCTTTTAGAGATTTTGAAAAAAAAAAAAAGATTTTCAGAGTGGAACCGTTAAGGGATTCGCACCAGGGGTGATGGTAGACTCAAGTAAAATGTTCTTTAGACTGTGACATTTTGGAAGTTGCCCCCCCTTTACCTACCCCTTCCCCGTGAAAAAAAACTCGTCAAATATGCATAGAAAAATCATTTGAAATCATTTGAAAAGTACCACTTTTTTTTAAAAAATAATTTTTTAGTTTTAGAATGCGTCAGCCCAAAATTTTCGGAAATTTGAGATCACAAGCACCCCCTGATTAGCACTCATTTTTTGAGATGGAAGACTCTATCTCAAATATTTTTGAAGTTTTGTGAGAAACAATTTTTGAAAAGGTTTTCAATTTACATATCGAATTAACGAGCATGTAATTTTCTTTTAAAAGGAGCTAGTTCACAAGACTGAAGTTCCCATAGAAGTGCAGTCAAGCATTTGAAAGCACTGCCGACCAGCAAAATAAATGCTTTTTAACGAATTTCAAAATCATAAGTTATGAATGATTAATTTCTTTTTCAGAATTATTTACAAATTTAAGTTGTGGAAGAGTAAGATTTTTGAAAGTTTCATGAAAATATGAAAAAGTCAGGTTCAGGACGTTTTTGCTCCTTGATTCGACATACATTCGATTCCATTTAAAAATGGCACAAAACATATTCTACTCTGAGTTAAATACAATTTAATTCCACTTATAATATGCCGATTGATGCAAGAGCAAGGCTGGGGCTTTTTTTGCCAAAAAGATATTAAAAATTGAAAACTTGAACCTAAAATTTGAAATAAAGACTTGAAAAAAAAAAAAAAAAAAAAAAAAATCTGAGTTCAAACAATTCGTTACAGAGCGAATATTTCTGTAATACTAACACTGGGAGATAATTTTAACTCTTAAAGCCAACTATTTAATATTATTTTTCTTTCCCATCCGTTTTCAATTCATTAGTTGATTTTTGCCAACATTTTTTATTTGTTAAATCTGTGCGGGAATATTAAACGCAGAAAACTTTCAAGCACCAGGTGATGACAATTAATAGCTGGTAGTCAGTCGCTCGCCATTTTGTTTTGCTGCGATAAAATAAACAAGCAATACGCATTCAACTCGTATTTTTGAAAACCGAAAACGTAACCTAGCAATTTATTTCAAGTTGCTTCTGAAAAAAAACGAATTTTGTTTTTATAATCTTGACTATTCTCAACGCCATAAAATTTTTAGATACAATTTTGATTGAGACCTTTTCTGTAGATAAAATTGATTCTTTATCATGAATATTTTAAATTGAAAAAATCTTTAAATAATTACTCATTTTCTGTCTCAATATTTAAGAATACTAATTTTCTGATTTCTGTGCAGTATGTACCTCATTTTACAGCAGCGACATATTTTTAATAAAAATTTTGGAGGTTTATTTTCGCAATTCGCAACTCCAACGAACTATAGGGGGCACTGCAGTCACTGTCTAATGGCCGACTTAAAAACTAAAACAAACGCATGTGGTAACGAAGAAAATACTAAAAGTGTTGTGATTTTTGTTCATATGTATGATATTTTTCGCTTTATTCTTTTCAAATTAATTTTCAAAGTCTTGTGGATATTCTGGCCCGCGAAAGAAATGAGAATTCAAGAAGCATTACTAAACGTCAAAGATTAATGCAAACTACGTAGTTAGTAGTTCTAAGCAGCTATTTCCACGATGTTGAATTCGATATTTATCAATTCTTGATAAAACTAAATAATAATTGTGGCCTGACAAGAACAACAATTAATGCTAGAAAATTCAATATGACATTACAAATTATTATCGAAAGAAGATGATACTTCTTTGCCTTGCTTGGCTAGCGCTTATTGTTTTGCATTTGTTGCTGAGTTATTTCTCTCGAATTCCCGAATCGGTTAATTTAAAATTTTTCTGTTTCGATTTTTCTAATTTCTGAGTTACGATTTAATTATGTCAAGTTATGCAAATCATCTACAGAATTCTTACGGATATATGGTGGTAGTTTTCTTTTCAGTTGATTGACCATTATTTCTTTTTACTTATCGAATTCTGTAATCTTACTACCATTTTATTCCACTCATGATAAAAATTAAAAATGGTTTAACTAAAAACGCGAAATCTCGCCAAGGCTACTTTCCTCGCACAATACTAAAACTATAACCCTAAACAAATTTGGCGAAACCTTTCAGCTGAGGATAAAAGGAATAAAGTAAATTCTTTCTCGGTGAAACATTTTTCATTTTGTTCTACGATAATATATTCAAGAAAATATTTTGCATACCGTCCATTCCAACTAAATGCTGCTGTAAAAGATGGTTAGTTAAATTAATTTAAGATTAAAAAAAACTCA
Organism: Uloborus diversus; assembly: GCF_026930045.1. Classification (NCBI taxonomy): domain Eukaryota; kingdom Metazoa; phylum Arthropoda; class Arachnida; order Araneae; family Uloboridae; genus Uloborus; species Uloborus diversus. The sequence goes on along the minus strand of NW_026558552.1, from coordinate 119,118 downwards.
TATTCTTACAAATTCATACAAAACAATAAAATTTTTTACCTTGTATAACGTTATCCAAGTTTGTTAATCCAGTTTTCGCTTTCACCATTTTCAATCAACTCATATTTTAGAAGGAAATAAGGAAAACTAACATTATTTTGAGAAGCTCGAGAATACTACTAAGGGACGAATTAATTTCTGTAGCTGAAAGCAAACTCGACTCATCAAACAAAGACTCATCGATTGCGTTAATAAATACTCAGAACAAACTGCCTGTGTTTACGTCAACAGACACACGTGGAACGCAACGTGGCAATGCTTTAGTTTCATCGGCAGTTTTGTAAATCACCGCAAGGTAGCGTATTAGAGGTCTAGAGTTCCGAATAAGACAATCATTATGTGGGCCGTCTACTTCCTTCAAAGTATATTCATTTTAAATACATCAAAAACTGAAATTCAGCGAAAACAAAATATGTACATACTCTATTGCAACTTAACATCGGAAACAAGAATAACTAAAACAACCATTTTAAGGAAAATAAATGTAGCAATCAATTCAAATTCAGATCAGAAATGAAAATTGCACAAAGAAATGTTAACGAAATACTCATTGATATTAAGTTATACAAATGGAACAATTAAGTTTTGCAGAATGTTCGAAGCTAAGAAAAAACCCAATTAACTCAAAATTTAAATGAAATTTGACTTATAAACAAAATTTACATGTGAAAGATTTAAAAGTAATTATAATTAAATTAATCACTTACCTTTGATAGAAGAATAATCCTTTGCTCGGATTGGTTTTCAGCAGTTGCTCCGAAAATGGTTGAAGTTGGCAAGCAAAGAAAGTTTCTGTAACTATTCCACGGTAAACGGAAATAGAGGGTGCTCGGATCGGTGACATCTGAACGTCAAATATTACGTCATTTTAGCACGGGAATAACACCGTGGCATTAGAACGTTTTTTGGACGTCTAATCTGATGTCCTCTCAGAACTAGACTGGCACCGTGATAATATCACTGTGGCTGTACGTCTAATTTTACATGCAAGTAACACTTAACACCGTCATTTGACCAATAACACGATTTCTGTACCAGATTTGAACGTTCTGGTGCTACTGGGGGAAAGACTGATGCATTGTTGGGGAGCGCACTAGGTCTGGTTATGGCCCAGACGCCTCTTGAAGAGGATCTCTTATACAGTTTCATTGGGGGAAAAATGCTCAATCACAGCGACACCCAGCTGACAAGCAATAAAAAACTATGAAGTTCTATGAAGTGTCAATTTCGTTACTCTTATTGAAATGAATATGTGACGCTATAGCAGGATAATGAACATTTTAATAATAGAAATAAGGTGAATGTAGCTGACTGGCAGCACCTTTGTGTAATTATAGTTTTTATTACATTATTACTAATCATATTTTGAAAGTGTTTATATGGTATATGGACTGACAGTAATTAGAAAATGAAAATATCATCATTAAGGTGATATCTTGGGCTTATTCTGAGGCGGAAGGGTCATGCCACCAGCAGTGGAAAACGAGTTCTTAGAAATTGGTAATGTATTGATATCATCGTCGTCTTCTTCGTCCTGGATAAATATTTTGATTCTACTGTTGCAAATCCCCTTGCATTGCAAACTTACGACAGAGTAGGCTAACGATGATTTTTTACAAATGACTTCTTGGTCACTGGTAGAAGAAGCAATCTGTCAAAATCATCTTCCAGATTCCGTCAGGAGCAATATCCGATTCCGAGAGTTTCAGCACGAGTTGGTCATTCCTCCTTTCCCAAGCCCCCAATCCGGTACTTCACCATTAAATTTCTAGATACAGGTTAACTTGGTGGTACGGCAGTGTTAGAGATCAGTCTTGATGTCTTCAGCTACTTTGATAAATGATTTGTAACGGAACTCATTAAGGGACTTTTTTTTGTAGCTATAGCATCATACCATGGGAGTTAGATATGACCCCAGCAGCCTCAATGGATTCAGGGGAAGAACTGTTGATATATACTTTAGATACATGTTGCATGATTTTAGATTTCTGGCAGAATGTTGCGATCAGTTGAGGATTTGGCTATCAAGAGGAAAACCAGGAGGACTTCCTCTCAAATGACAGCTATCGAAGAATTTTTCCATCTGATGATAGCCGTCTTCGCAATATCAACGCCAACATCACCTAAAGCTCGGAGCTTATTTGTCTCGTTTTTCAGCATCATTAGCGGATTTGTCATCTGACTGTTAATATGAAAGTTGGACAGAAACCTTCTTGTTTGACCGTCGCTTCAATTTTCTAACTGACATTGATGTCCATATGGTGTATACAGTCGTCTCTTTTTGCCTAACAGTTTTGTAGACTAGGTATCCTCAATAACAACAAATTCAAATTTAATTAAATCAATGTCGATGTCAATTTCCTTAAACAGTATGTATAGTGCTGACTTTCTGCACGTCCTCAGTCCACCAATTCATACTGCATATACGTAATTTTGCAAATCTCCGTCCGATTCCTAGGTAAAGGGCTGTGCAAAAATAATGTCACACTTTTTTTCAACATTTTTAACCCTTTACTCCCCCCCCCCTTTCCCTTCGTCACAAAATTCTTTTTACAAGCTACTTTTGATAAATATATTCATATTAAAAAATGCTTGATTTCACACTTCTTACTCTTTCCCTCCCCCTTGTCACAAAATCACAATTTTACAACCTCCCCCCCCCCCACACACACACCTTAAACAGCATTTGTGTTGTAGTAATCTACAAATACTTTGTTATTGTCCATCAGGATTATCGAATTCATTGAAGAAAGAGGAAGTGCGCGATTCTTTCGAGTCGGTTTGAAATTTGTGAATGGCAAGTGTTCCAATTTTTGCCATGAAAGTGAGTGTTTGAAATTCTGTAACTTTTGATTGGTTGAATAAAATATAGCAAAATAGCATATCGAAGTGAAGGAAATTTAGAGCTCTAAACTTTGTAATTGACAATTTTTATGAAAACTGATCCCGGGAAGCACTAGGAGCAAATGTTTGACAAAAAGAAAGAATTTTTCCGAAAATCATCGGTTTTTCATAACGTATACCCAGAAAATTATTGGAAATTTGACAAATATGTGTAGAAACAGTTTCATAGTAACTTTTTTTCGCTTGAAATTTTATTTTAAACGCATTTTTTCCACCATTTCCGACATTTTCTCAAAAAACCCAAAATTTTCTTCCCTCCTCCCTCCCATCTTTAGCTCACCCCTCAGGGTCGGGGATTTTTAGTATGTTTACTTACTAACTACCCCTAACAATATTCTTAAGTCAAAAATTATCGCATATTCCATGCACGCCACAATGTGTTCATTGACTAGACTATTAAAGCAATAGAACATTTATATTTTTCCTTCCAGATCTCTATGTAATGAATCAAGTTTCCATGTACAAAATTAATCATTTTATTATCAAAACCATTCTTTTATTCTCGTTTAGATTAGATTTATCTCGTGTACGAATGTTCTATGAAAATTTAAAAAATCTCACAAAAAAAAAGTCGTTATATTTCTTTAACTAAAGCTAGAAAATATCTTTAGTTTTTACAAAATCTTTTCTCCATAATATAAATTTAGTCTTTTTAATCGCGTACCATTGGTAACTCTCTCTCTTTCTCTCTCCCCCCCCCCTCTCTCTCTGTTTCAACGCTTCAACGCGTGTGTTTCACATGAAAGGACCATCAGTTTTTGTTCTTAAGAAGACTGAAAAAAAAATTATTAGACCAATTGTTATTGTTGAGTTAATCCTGAAAAGCCTCTTACGTTGAAAAAAAAAATTTTTATTACTTCACTGTAGCTTATAAAAATTATTACTATTATTATTATTTTATAGCCGTGGCATTTGACGAATTGCATCATTCGCTGGAGCGCAAAAAAGCCCTCCGCAGAAAAATACATGGAGTAAATTAAGAATATTAAAACAGAAAAAATTAATAGTCAACTCTGGCGATAACTCGAATATTCCTTCATCATCTCAAAGTTTTCATTGGTTCCAAACTTTTATGAAGGCTGTGAGAACTTCCCATACCTCGAACTACCAATAACTCAAAGGTTTGCAGGTAGGTCCCTTAAGACTTCGAGCTATCGAGAGTTGACTGTGGAGAATGAGCAAACACCATCAAATAAAAAATCAAACATCACAGACAGAAGTAAAAACATTAAGATTATTTTTTAAAAAAAGCCAGTCATGCGGTTCTTTTAACTGCTATATTTTCCTCCAGTACCTATTGCAGATGCTTCCACTAACAGCGGGGCAAGTTCTCAGGTGTTCAGCATTCCTAAATAAATCGTCCTAGCTTAGCAAAAAGTTTGGAGAGCTAGCTCATCAACTCTTTGGATCAAACATCAACACCATCAGCCACTTAAATCTATAAAAATAACTGTAAAAATAGTCGAAAGTGAATTGTCCTTGCTCATCAAACAGTTGAGAAAGGAAAAAATATTGAATCTTCTTGGTTGACTGTCAAAACGGCCGTTATTGAGTTTTTCTCGCTCGTCAAACACTTTATAGGGGATAGTGTATTGAATGTGTAAAAGTGACTGACAAAGCTGCCGTTAGGGAACTGTCCTTGCTCATCAGTTTGGAAAGACGAGTAACTTGAATACATAAAAGTTACAAAACAGCCGTTAAACAGTTTGGAGAGGAAATAATCTTGTTTCTCTCAAATTGACTGGCATAACCGTTAGTAAATTGCCCTTGCTCATCAAACAGTTTGGAAGGGAAAGAATCTTGATTCTATAAACGTGGCTAGCAAAACAGCCGTTAGTAAATTGTCCTCGCTCATCAAACAGTTTGGAGAGGAAAGAATTTTAAATATAAGAGAGGGGGACTGGCGAAACAGTCATACTCAGTTTCCATCCTAAAGGCAGCAACCGCTCACTATGCCATATACTACTTTGAGGTCCAATTCAGTTTTTTTCAATGCTCAATCAGAAATTTGTCCCATTTTAAGTTGACTTCTGTCTAAGATGACCACTTTTGTTAGGTAGTTTTGTCCTATATCATATATATCAACCTCTCTAAGTTGACCACCAAAGTACCACAAGTGGTCAACTTACAAAGGCGTCACTGTGCATCATTTTAAACTGTAAAACACACTTAGGTATACTTCTTTCAGTAAACTGCATTGTTACCCCTATTAAACAGTTTAATATGATGACATACATTTTTTTTCCCTGAAATGGGAAAACTTGGTTCTTGAGAAGTTTTCGATTTAAGCGGTTCAATTAACTTTTTATAGAAACTATAAGGAATCCTTTTTTGGAAGTGATACTGCAAAATACCTGAACTTTCATACAAACTTTGGTTCACTTTTTTTTCAACCACTCCGATCATTTCGTAATTGGATTTTTGCGTCTATTGGCAAAAAATGTATCTCCCATATCATTCTATAGTTATCGAAAACGATTAAAAATTAGCAACAATAAAAATCAATTTATTAAATGAATAACCACCCTGATTTAAAATGATCCGCCTAGTTATGGTAACTTTGAAGCATGTGATGTAAAATATGTTCTTTTTATGACAGCAGCGCCAGTGCCATTTTGAACTAGAGAAATAAAAGTTATAAATGTTTCAAGGCTCCTCATTTTCATTTCATAGCATCTCGAGATCTCTATCTTTTATTTTATTTCCTAGACTATTATAATGTAGAGGACGAGAGATTTCAACCACTTCAAATGAGGATTCGACAGTAGTTTTCAAACAATCGCTTCAGAATGATTGAATTTTACAAAAAATCGTGTACAGTGTTTCTAACTTATTTAGTGAAATAAAGAGTGGAAAAACTGCTATGCAGCATAGGTTCTTCAGTTTCTCTTGAAGTCAAATGTACTAAACAAAAGGTGGTGGACATTTAATCCATATTTAGCTTTCGTTCATAGGCAGGTCTACATTTAAAATACTGTGTCCCTCTGTGCCCTAAGTGATGGAACCCCCCCCCCTTATCGTTCAACGTAACGGCTGCTTGCCCAAACAGAGAAATAAGCATTCCTTCTTGCAGAAAAAAAGGCAGAAAATATCAGAAAGTTGCTGACAATATACTTATTATGAATTTGCTGAAACATTTTTTAAGTCAGCAAACTTTCAGAAATTTTATTGTTTGTTTGGTTGTTTTTTTTTTTTTTTTTTTCAATTATTACCGACTAAATTCAACCCTCCCCTCCCTCCTTCCCCCACACATGCTCTTTTTCAATGTTTTGCTCCTTTTTCTTTTTTCTCTTTTTAAATTTTTTAACTTTTTAAAGTTTTTTTTGATAAGATAGATAAGATAAAGATAAGATTTATTAACAAAAACACACACATACATAACAAACAGTAAGCAAAATAAAATAAAGTAACTCCTACAACGTCAATTACAAAAGGCAATCACAAACATTAAGAAATTCTAGATTATAGTTCAACATGAGTTAGTAGTAAGTCAACACTAAAGAGCGCCAAAGCCACTGTCCACTGTGTTATTAAATCAGCCTACTTCGGAGTATAAACACATAAATATGTATTAAACTGTATAATATTTAGATTTAAAAAAAATCACAACGTACACAAGTTGTAAATATCTCACATAAAACAATAATTTGTCTGTTTAACTCCAAAAAAAAAAAATTTACATATTAACTCGCATTGAGCATTTTATATTATATAATCACAATACAACCCCCCCTCCCCCCCCGGTTGGCAAGTCAGTATATTTTATGAGCTAAAAGTTGATTATTGAGTTGATGTTTTTTTTTTAATCCCTTGTTTACACTTTTTGAAGTTCTTCTCATTCCTAACATCTTTAGTAACTTCATTAAACAGCCGTGGTGCCAAGAAAAAAAATTGCTTTTTAATAATCGTTTTATTTGGTTTTATAACTTTATATTGTTTATTTGAAATTCGAGTATTACATTGTTTTTCATAATTTCAAACCAGTTATCTTTGTTAAGTAAAAAATACAATATTCTATGCGCATATATTTCTCTGATTTTATAAATTATCTCTCATTCTTGTAAAATAGTACTGTTTTCATTAAATTCAAGTTACTTTCAAAATTTTTGCATAAGTTCTATTTAAATTAGAAAGATTTGTTTCATAATCACCACCCCATGCACAAATACCATACGTAATTATTGAGTTATCCAGGCATAAAACAAACATCTAAGAAACTTTTTCCCCGACTAGGGTAGGTGTACCGGTTGTGGCCATTTTCACATTCAAAGCAGAAATACTAAGACTATAGAGCATTTGAACTAATCTTTAAGCTCGTTTTAAAATCTGAGTAGCATTTCTCAAAACTTTCGCTGTGAGAGGTCCGGAACTTTTCCTCTGTCTAGATGCAGGATGCACTTGTGCGAAGATTAGACCATTTGTTACTGCTTATTCTTAAGAGAGTGTTTCTTCTCTTACAGCAGCAATAGTTTTGCACATTTTTAGTTATTGTAAAGTTTTGCTTATCAAGCTAAAATCAAGTTTTAATGTGAGTCCCTTACTTTTCTTTATTTTGTAACTCACTTGCATAAAATAGTCTGGCCAAAACTGGATCACGAATCCGTATATTTTGCTAGATGTGGCCATAGTTATGGCCACAACTAGATTACATACTGTTCCAGTTGTGACCATGCATAATATTTTTAAAATACTGTGAAAATCTTTTTCAACCTTATTTAAGGATCCACAATACTTATGTCAAATGTAAAAAAATAAAAATATAGCCAAATGATATTACAAACGATGATTGTTTCAGCTTATGGGTTAATGAAGGGGCAAAATTTTTTTGACGTTGTAGCACAGTTGTCACTTTAACCAAGTTAAACTGTATTGAAATAGTGAAATTCATACTGCATCTACATCTATGATTTTCAATTTTCTTTCTGATTTGAACGTCTGAACATTTTAAAATGGATATTTTTTACCAATTACAAATTTTTATTTTGATAAATTTATTAGATTAATCATTTTTTAGCTTTACTGAACCGATTAATTTTTGTGTACGTTCTATTAGTAATAGAGATATTGGGTTTTGTACAAGCATAGTATGTTGTAATAATATGAAAGTTTAAAATCAAAATGCATTTTTTGAAATGATTTTTTATGTACATATGCGCACTTTCAAAAGTGAAAACTCAAATTATTCTGACAAAGTGAAAAGTGAAAACTCTAATTATGGCACCTTTGTGTGCAAAATGCATCATAAGAATATGAAGGTTTAAACTAAAGATGTATTTTTTTCAGAATGAGTTTCTACGAAGATTGACGGGATTCAAAATCTCTTATATATGTAACACTTTGCAGACTTTGACTTTATACTGGTTGCTAAGAGATATGTCAAAATGTTAGTTATAATGGCAATGTTTCATTAGTTTATGGTCTACTGTAACAATATTTGTAGTAAATTTTACAATAACATTTCAAAAGCTACTTTAACGATCTTCGAAATTTTTTGTTCAACATATTTTCAAAATGTTTAGTACATTCATTAAGTAAAAATCAATAAGATTATTCAATTGAGTCTTAATTATAATAAGGTAAACAAATTCTTTGACTGCATTTTTGTAGTTTTGGAAGTTTTATTTGAAATTCTACAAATGCTTGCATTTATTTATAAACGTTTTCGGAAGCATTTCAAAAAATGCCACTTAATTATTTATTTTTACACAAGTTATATGAAAAAAATGTAATTACAATGTTTATAAACATAGTGTTTCTATAAAGAGCTTCGAACATATTGAGATTTCTTAATTGTTTAAATTTAAGAGTTAAAAAGAAGAAAGGAAAGAAAGAATAAAAATCAACTCTAGCGAGATTGAAAAACTTAAAAAAGATTTTATATAGTACTTGTTGCAAATAATGGCTCTCAAAGAAGCAGGAATTTTTTAAGCTGAAAATGCGCGTTTCTGAAGTTGAAAATGCCGTAGAGGCTGTAAGAATTGGTTACACTTTTGTATTGCATGCTAGTATCACCTTTAAAATCCCAGGACAAGTCTTAGAAGGATACTATCAGACAATCTAAATTTTGAAAGACAAGATCTGTATCCGAACTTAAAGAAATTAAGAGTAAAAGATTGGAGTTAGAGTTCATATTTTACGGAGGAAGTTTAGTGTTTTACGAAAAATTTTTAATCAAAAGCAATAATAATATAAAATATGCCAGAAAAGGACACAGCTTTAACTAGCGACTAAATTAAATCAGCTGGGACAGTACTAGTAAACTTACTTCAATCGGTGAATACGTTATAGTTTATTATAAAAGCAGTTTTTTTTTTTTTTTTTTTTTTTCGAGCAATCACGATTGCTTATCGCTTTCATTTGACTGTTTTTGATGTTCTATCATTTTTCCCACCGCCACCCTCCGCACCGTCACCGTCGACCGGGTCCTCCAGATGCTGCTCCTGTAGCGAAAACCGTCTCCAGGTTGCATCCATGTCCTACACACACGCGCATACATACACAACTACACACACACGCACGCACACACACACACAAACACACATCTACACACACATACACAAACACATACACACAACTACCCACACATTCATGCCTGCACACAGACTCAAACACATATGCCTACACACATACACATACCCCCCCCCCACACACACACATTCATACACACAACTACCCACACACTTATGCCAGCACACAGACACAAACACACATACCCCTATACACAAACACACATACCCCCCGCACACAAACACACACGCATACATACACACACTCGTGATTGCGAAAAACATAATTTGAATTCAAGATGTCAAAATTCATTTTTTTTTTTTTTTGTGTGTAATAGTTGCTGAAATAAACAGTTCTAATCATGATGTAAGTACTATCATGAAAAATGGCCCCTTAGGATGACAATGGTAAAGAAAAAGTGATTTATTGTGGTGAAATGCGGATGATATAATGCAGTTGTAGAAACATCAGACAACCTGAAGCTACAAAGACACGTAGTACAAGTAATTTTTTTCTTGTTATTGTCAAATATTTATTTACCGTTTACTATTCCATGATTGTTACTGATTCATATTCGGTAAAATGAATAAACATCCAAAAACATTGCTATTCATTAATACATGTTTTCTATTAATTTATGTCGAATATTAGACTTGGATTTTAATTCTTAGGCAAAAATTTTGTATTGGCCACAACTGGAATATTACGTGGCCACAATTAGCTCATAGGAGGTCACAGCTGGTGAAATCCGCACTTTTTCAGTTGAGTTGACTTACGTTCTTTTTGCTTATTTATTTGCTTATGAGTTTATATGTGTGTTAAAGAAGCTTAAATTCTGAGAAAACTGACATATATTTTGTTTTTAGAATGCCAATACAAGAGGAACTCGGTTCCTTAGAATTTTCTCAGGGCCTTAAAGTGGCCACAATTGGTGCTACTACCCTATATTTCTTAATAAATAAAGTCAATGTATTCCACCTCTTAGTTTTTTCACAAGTTTATCTATATGGCATTTCCATTTTAAATTTTCACTAAAAGTTATACCCAAATAATTCATATTTTCAACTCTTTCTATGATAGGGCAGTTACAGTTATTTGTGCAATCACATGTCGGTTCGTGATATCAATTTTAAAAACATCAATTTTATTAGTATCTTTCTTTTTTAATTCAAATTTTGTATATTTTGTTTTACTTATGGTTAGAGATAACATACTCTCAGTTAACCATTTATTTATAGCAGTTAAATAAAATTCTATTTGGTTCTTTATATCATCAATGCTCTTTGCACAATACGTTAATGCTGTATCATTTGCATATAGAATAATTGTACCGTATAATTTAATGCACGACATAACATTGATATATATTTAAAAAGTAAAGAACCTAAAATTGATCCCTGAAGGATTCCCATTTTTGTTGTTCTATATTTGCTTGTACAGTTATTTAATTTTGTTGCTTGTTTTCTGTGCCTGACATAGGTTAATATATATTTGTATTCCTCTAATTCCAAACTTGAATATCTTATTTACCACTCTGTCAAATGCTTTACGAAGATCCAAAAATACTGCGGAAGTTTCATAGTTTTCATTTATGCCTGCATATATTTCACCTGCTAATTTCAACACAGCTTTTTCAGTGTTTCTGTTTTGCCTAAATCCATATTGTGCATTATGGAAAAATCATATTTTTCTAAGAAATCCATCAACTGAGAACTGTAAGATTTTTCCAATAATTTTGAAAAAAAAATGGCAAAACTGAAATTGGTCTGAAATTACTACAGTCATCTCTAGTTCTTGATTTATGTCGGTGTAATTGTTGCTTTTTTTTAGGTCTTCTATAAATTCACCGCTTTTCAGATTAATATTGATGATATTTCTCATAATTTCAATATAATATTTTGCAACAATCTTATGTACTTTACTTGGTAATTCCATCATGTCCCGGTGTTTTATCATCTTGAATATTATCAATAATACTTTTAACCTTACTAATTTCCACTGGGTAAATATACATAGAATTTGTTTGGTGTGTGATGTTATTATCATAGTTTGATACTCTATCGTCGTTTATTTCCACACAGCAGTTTGTAAAAACAATTATTAAACTTTTCAACCAGTTCATTGCTATCATCTGAAACTATTTTTCTACCCCTGTAATATCTTTAATAGTATTCCATTGCTTTCTTCAATCTTTCCCAGTTTGTACAAATCCTCCTTTTCTTTTTTAATCATTTTTAAATTGTCTGTTATATTCTTTATAATTATTTTTACATTTCTTATTATAAGGAAATTATTTTGGTTTTTTACATAATTTTTTTTTTTCATTTGTCATATTTACCAACTATTGCGTGATCCATTGTGTTTTTAACTTATTAGCGTTTTTTACCTTTTTGTTTTTTTCCATGGATTCCTTGATTTTATCGATAAAAATGTTTTAAATCCCATTAAATGTTTATTTATTCATTGATTAAATGATTGTCCTGAAAAAGGACAAAGCCGTGTCTGCAATTCTTTGTTGCTCTTTTACTTTGTTATCCCCACATAAATAATAGCCGATGATCGAGTAACCCGTATATTTCAACAATGAAACTCGCGCCGCGGCATGATAATTTGATAATATGTTTTGGTAATGTTTAACATGCAGGGAAAGGCTTTATTGTGACAAGGCTGAACTCGATCCGGTAACTTAGAGTGGATTAAGGGTTAATTCACTGGAGTTAGGGTTACAATTTCAACAATCAAAATATCACCAAACAGGCTATGACTTCGTTCAAATGTAGAAGAGTAGAAGCAATTTTCACCCGTCATACCTTGGCGGGCGACTTTCTAGTTTGTATGTAGAATTAACATTGTTTAGTTTTAAAGTATAAAATGCCAAAAGATTACAGTGAATTTAGTGAAAAGAAGATTCTAAAGCCTAAAGTTAAAAATTTAGCATATTAGTTTATTTCTAGTTCCATAGATATATCTGGTTTATTAACAAGTTTACTTTTTTTTTGCAACAGAAAAAAACCTTTCGTATAAACAGTTGGTCACAGCCATGAAATTATGTATTTTTAAAGCAATTATTTCTAAAATTTTCCAGTTAATACTTGTCAATAATATTTTTTCAACGAATTCCAAGATTTTTCTATCTTGTTATCTTAGCCATGCGTCACACACACACACTGCGAATAAAATTTATTTTGGATGTTGATTCTCTTTTTCTTGAGCAGTATAACTGATTTGAATCTACAATTAATTACGTTAACCGGTACAAAATATTTCACGCTAATCTTGATGGATTTTATGGACAATAGAATCGTCAGTGGACTCTAGCAACTCATGGTTATCCGATAATGGTTTAATTTATTTTTAAAATCATTTTGTTGTGAATCTTGAAAAAAGTTCAGAACTTTTCTGCTCCTAAATTTTACCGCTTTATGCTTTAGAGCAGGGTTTCCCAACTTTATGCCCGTTTACATTATTGTGCTCTCCGATCATTTGACGTGCCCGCCGCTATATGCTGAAGATAAAAATTATCGGTCTTCTAAATTAACATTGCTGTTTAAAAGATCTTTGTTTTAATTATTAGCTACACAAAAAAAATTGTGGCAAACACTGATAAAAGCACAAATAGAAATGCGAGCAATCCCTTTTTCTGTTGGCATTTGAGAGAGAAGTTCTGAAATATATTTGAGAGATGTATAAATTTCCTATCTTGAAAAGAGCAATACATAAATAAAATCGGGTTTGCGCTCCACATGCTGGCGTGAAAAATTGTTTTTTTAAATGAATACAATAAAATGAAATGAGGGATTTCGACTCACAGATTCATGCATTGACGACTGCCGACGAGCAAAAATATCATCATGCTTCTTAATTACGAATCAATGGCCAATAAAATGCAATGAAAAAAAGCTTATTGAGTTCGAGATTTATTTATTTATTTTATTTATTTATTTTTTTTTGTAAAGAATTCTTGTACCTACTATATTTTGTATAACTTCTGTTATTAATCATTTTGCACAAGAGTATTTTTAAAAATATGTATGGTAAGATGTATTGCAAAATTTTAAATTCACCTTGAAGAGATTGGCACGCGTCGTTTGACAGATGTTCTAGAATGTGGTCTCAGGTACGAAAAAAATTTGCGATCCCTGTGCTGGAGCTGTGCTCTAAAAGTTGTGCTAGAGCACTGAGTGGTACTTTCCTAAATAAAAGTTTGACCAAAGGTATTTCTGCGCAAGGACGCCGGTTTAATCATAGGCAGCGGGATGCACTTGCATGTCAATCACTAATCTTTTTATTATTTTTGCTGCTAATTCCTTTTTAAATGTTACGTTTTTGATTTCATTAGTTTATTTGTATTGTATTTTATATTTTATTCATTTTTTACACCTATTTAATTTTGTAAGTGAATACTGTGCGCTGTACTTTCGTTCTTGCTACAAAAATTTTTGTAATTTTATGTATGACAGCAAGTTAAGACACGTTTTAATAATTCATCACAATGACCGTTTTATATTGTATACATATAAAATTGTACGTTCCCAGATGTAAAATGAACGAATGTATTAGAGTAGAAATAAAAATGTTGGAAACAGGAAAATTCATACATGTTTTCCTCATATTTTCGGTTTTGATTGTGGTCGAATTTCGAAGACTGGGCGAGCACTGGTTTTATTATTTGACGTGTGTATCAGGGCGAAAGTGGAGCCTATAGCATTTTTATGATATTGCAGAGTAGGATGATTAAGCAATTTCAATTCGAATGAACAGGAACACGTGTACTATAGCAACCTAAATTGTTTTGTCGTAAACATTTTTTTTTTTAGTGATTAATATTGCTGCGTGGTTGATTTACCGGCTTCTGAGGTGGGTAACCCGTAACATTTCGTATGGCAGCGGAATTAAGGGGACGGTACATTTTTTCAAGTCAGAATTTAAAAAGACAAATTTAAAAATAACAGAATTTTTTAAAAAATACTAAGCACTTTTCATAATGCACTCAAATGGATAAAATAACTTTTATGGGTCAGAAAGGACAGTTTCAGTGCAATTCAAAGGGCAGTTTCAGAGCAATGATATTGAACAAATTCCATGCTTGCTCTAGAGAATCCTTGATTCAAAAATTTCATTATTATTACTATAGACATTACTGTTGCAAGGCAACAAAATTTGTAACAATGGGTTTTATATATTTAAACATTTAATGGGAAAATTACATGCAATTTGCTACTTTCCATCCTGACCAAAATACTAATTTTGTTAGCTTTAATATTTCAGCGTAAGTTGTACTTTTAGACAAAGCAAATCATTTAGTGAAATCTTGAAGTTTCTAAGTGGTCTAGTTGCTGAGATATAAGCAAAACCAGGCCTAAGATTTCTCCGTGACAATAAGGCCAAGTATAATAAAAGTGCTTAATAAAGGGGGGTTTTCCCTTCCGATTTCAAGAAAGAGAAACCATGTCATGTTTAAATAATATAAGTTTTTCGTGTACGAACTTCGTAAAGTGCCCTTTTCTTGGGGCGGGAGGGGGCACTTGAGGCGAAAGACATATGAGGCAGTGAGAAGCAAAGGGATGTAAGTAGACATTTTCAAGTTTCGAGTAAAACGACTATAAAGACAACGTTCTAGGTAGACTTTCATTGATTTTTTTTTCTTAACTCACGCTGTACAGCAACATCTACCAAGTCTACTAGTACCATCGCTTGCCCCAAGACAGCGGAGGGGTTCACCTACCATTTGTGCTAGTTATCTCAAAATTTTTAGTTTTGCCACTTACATCCCTTTGTTTCTCACTGTCTCATATGGCATCCGTCACTGGCACAAGATGGAGGGGTCTGTCATTATGATATGTACTTTAACAGTAATAGATAACACCCCGACAAAACGCTTTAATGACATTAAATCGTAGTGCAAAAGGTAGGTGCGGAAGACCTCAGGGGAAAATAAAAACTTTAAATCGGACGTAATTTTGAAGTCCTTTTCAGTGTGCTTTTTTAAATCCTTTGCATTGTTTAGGAACCTGACACTACCTAAGAATATGACAAGCACTGTTATTTTTCATGTATGAATTAATTATAAAGCGGATCATCAAAAAGGCAGTGCTAAAAATATTACAAGGATTCCGTAGTCTGCCCTTTTTTAATGAGTTTAACTTGATTTTTAAAACCCAATGCATTGAAATGTATCCCCTTGCACTCCACTACTGGCACTTATGGACATGAACATAAGATTGATGTTTTTCGTGATGTATTTTGTCGGTTTTCAAGTATTTGGTAGGTTTAACTTTTTCAAATTTATTTTAAAAAGCCAAAGGCTTAAAGCGCACCCCGTGCCGGTGATCGTGGACATAAACACGTGATTAATATTTTTATGATGTGTTTCTGACTTTTTAAAGTATTTTGTACTTTGCCCTTTATTAATTTATTGAATTTTAGTTTCAAACGCCAGCAGGGGAAAGTGCATCCATTTGCAACCCTATCCCGACTCTTAATGGAAAAAACATGAGATTAATATTTCTTGTGGTGTACTTTGTAGTTCTTTAAGTATTTTGTAGTTTTTTCCTTTGTTTAAAATGAATGTGATTTTATTCATTTAAATTGTTGATATTTTTTTTAATCCAAAAAAGTAACGATCAAAAAATATTATTATATAGAAATAATATTATTTTTAAAATTAATTTTATTTATTTACTTTTTTTTAAGTGCACCCCTGTGACTTCCTGTCGGTGTCTAGTTTTCTCGTCTCATTCACTAAAATATTTACATTCGTCAGAATCATTTTGACTGTACTTAGTTTATGGTTTATTAAACAATATTTTTTTATGTATGAGTTCAAGTGCTTTTCATCCACGCACATGTGTCCTTCTTAAAAGAGGCTCGGAATAATCTTCACTAACTGCATTTACATGCAGCTGAATATTTACAAGCATTCGTCATTAACTGCATTTACATGCAGTTGCCTTGTTGCATAGAACAAGTTGAGTTAATGTCTACTTTGCATACTTTTCAATATACTATCTAGGATTTCTTGCAAATGCAAAGTGTTTGGGTCTGTCCGTAAATGATGTCAAACTTTTTTTTCAATACGTTTCACCTCCCTGCCCCTCCTCTCTTTGTCACTAAGTTCAACAATTCACCTTTCCTTCTGTCACATGTCATGCTATCTTCACAATTAAAACCTATGCTTGTCCGTCTGTATGCTTGTCTGTGTCTGTAACCCTATGTACTCCGGTCTGTCAATGTCTACCAGGTCAACACTGGTGCCGTTGGATACAGGACATTCAGGACATGACATTGCTACCTCTTTCAGCCCTCTAAATTTTAAGGGGCCGGACATCCAGGATTACCTGAGGACATCCAGGGGTAAAAGCATTAAAATCATTAATTGTTTCCAGCCGCAGGTGACATTGAGCAACTGCAGGGGGTGTAAATTTAAAAATGCGATTTAATGACTCACACACTTTGTGGGCACAACATTAATAATGTTTATGCATAGTTATTTTGGAAGAACTAACATTGCAGTTTCTTACAAAAGCGTAATAAATATTAGTAATTAAATATTAGCATGAAAAAACGATTGAAAGCAATAAATCTTTGGAATCCTGAATAGTTTATTTTACTTTAAATCTCAGCTATACTTTATGAACACAAAAAGCTCATAAACAACTTAAATGCAAACTTATTAAACTTAAATTTTTAAACATACGTTAAACCTGAACTTTTATCGATGTGTTTCGTTACAAAATAAAATCAATGTGAATGCCAAAAAAATAAAATAAAAATCTGTAGAAGAAAGTAGAGTCGAATGTCAAAAATCCGAATGCACTCCTATGGATTTATAATAAAAGGGTCGACAATTGCTAAGGAATAGCTACGTTTCGTACAAACACAGCCAGAAAGTAATTAAGTCAAACTTTGAATACAAAAGCAAATGAAGTAGTTGGCAGGTAGGAAAAGGATTTCATAGCTCTCTCAACCGAAGATCAGGGTTTTTTTGTTGTTCTTTTCCCCAATGAGTTATTGTCACTATTTTAATTCAACTTTCTTGTAAGAAGTCTGTGTATTTTTCAGAAGTTCGTTCAATTTTTTTGCTTAGTTACTGTTTAATAGTTACTCACAGAGGACATACAGTGCTCTAAATATTTTTCCTTTTTTCCTTATGTTCGGAAAATAAAGCGAATTATTACTTCTTTTCTTTTTAAATGCAAAGACAGAATTACATGTTGTAGCGTCATATGTGTATTGTATGTTATGTTATGAACATAAATAAACGGTACGAAACTCCAAACAATTTGGTTATGGGGCATTCCAAGGTATTTTGGACATTATGTAGAGTCCGTAACGTGACCTTTTTTTGCCATAACTTTTTAATTTACCGTTTGATTTGCAAATTATTTTAATTTGAGCTAGTGTGTTGGTAGGAAAAGATCAAAATAAAATAACATGCTAATCAAACAGTAAATCAAAAAGTTATGGCAAAAAAGGTCACGTTACGGACTCTACATAAATGTCAAAAATACCTTGGAATGCCCCTTATCCGAGCTACCTATTGTCCGAATTAGTTCGGATTTTGACGACTTACTGTACCATATTTTTCTTTAAAAAAAATGTATGGTTAAAAAAATATCGACATCAAAAAATTTACTGCCCCCCCCCCCCCCCCCACTGTTTTACATTCTTGTATTTTAACCCAAATGTCTGATGTCGCATTTATAGTTAACCCTTTCCTCCTTGTCACTACGCGTGATCGCCCTTCCCCCTTTAAAACATGACATCTCTTGAGGACGATCAAGCTGTCACATTACCTTTAAAGCCCTTTTAATTTAAATTTAAGTAAATTATGTAATTCTTTGAAACCTTAGCATGCACACTTATTTAGCAATCAACAATTAATATTCAAAAATAAAAAATATTGCCCCTTTTTTTCAAAAATAAGGCTTTTTTTTTTTTTTTGTTAACGATCCCAATATTCATCGCTAAAAATCTGTGCATTCATTTGCCTATATATTTATGAAAAATTTTCTGTGATTAATTACGTAAAAAATCGTAAACATTTCTTAGCAATTTTTTAAAAGTATAACATGTTCTAAACATTTTAGTAATTTATAAAAAGCTTATCCAATCCACAATTTTGTTTAATATATTTTCCTGACTGCAAAAAGTATTACTTTAAAACTGTATCTCTAGTAGAAAAAAACTTTAAGGATTCCAATAACATGAAAACACGAAAAAAAAAAAAGATCATCGAGAAAAGCAACTTAAAATTTTTCTTTTCTTTTGCATAAGAAAACATATAGCGAACATGACCAAAAGCAACTCGTAACTTTTTAAATAGTTGAATTAAAGCGATGAAACTTTTCCCCTGTGTTTGGAATAAATTTTAGTTTCGAAGTAAGTAATAAAAAATTTTTTTTATCGTTTGATCATTTTTGAGGTATTGAAACCACTTTTATACTTTTTCTCTTCAACATCATTCATTGTCATTAAAAATGCAATCTTTTTATTAACAAAATTAAAAACAGTAAACAATTTGACAATTAAAAAACAGAAACATGAAATTTACATGTGTACAAAGATGGTAAGTAGAATGGCTGAATATGATAACAATATCACAAACATATATAACCTTAAGAACCATTATCAATTCTCTTCAACACAAATCCATAGGATCCACTATAATATTTCAGTTCCGTGAAATCATTGGAAATATTAAATACTTACAAGCCAATTTTTTTCTACAAAATATATACATTCCTCATACACGCAATTTTGTAAAACAATGTTTAGGCAAATGATAAGAAATTCTTCAATGATTAAACTCATATTTTTTTTTCATACAGCCCCTTGAAAAATGCATAAAAAATGCTTCAATGCAGTTATAATATTTTTAATGTGGCCATGTTTCCAGGCTCAAAACAAAAACAGTTATATTTCCATTCGTTACAGTCATTCAGAGTAACTTTGACCTCCGATTTTTCTACTTTTAACTACCCCCACCTATATTTTAAAGGTGTAGTTGTACCTCTTGGCACAAAACTGAAGAATACCTTCTAAGTATTGTGTGGTTATTAAAACTAAGAAATAATAACTATAAAAATTACTTGTAATAGATTCGTAACCTGGTTCGTAGGGACCTTGAGATCATTTTAATAAAAGTGATGCATCTTTGAACAATAAAAATAAAATTTCTAACTTTTTAAAAGCTCCAAATTTTGAAAGCACTTGCTTTGTCCTGTCACTTTGGAATAAGATTTTTTTCTTTGAAAAACAAAAATGAATAGTAAGAACTATGAAGTTAAGTGAAAATAAATCTAAATACATTAGTTTTAAGGCTGCACTAAATAAATCATAGGAATGTGGACTATGGGTATTTGAAAATTTTCAAACTTTGCGAATAATGCTGGTTTTCAAGGTCTTCCGCAATTTAATTCATAAATTTTAAAGCTTTTTTAAATCCTAGTACGAAGTACAAGGAACATAACTCCGTGTACAATTCGCAAAAACACTTTTCCCAAACTTCGTCCTAAATTTCCATTTTGATCACCCACGAAAGACGAAAAAATGTTGAGTAGTTTTCCGACCAGTCCATACGTGCGTTTGTACAACGAATGTATGGACAGCAGATATATCCATTTTGACCATCGTCGAATCGATTATGATAAGTTTTCCGGTGACGTCTATGTGTGCATACCTACGTACAATGCAAGTATACATCTCGGCACTACTCAATAATGTTATGGCGTAGAAGGTTGAAAAATTGCATGTTGATCCATACTAGAGTCTAGTTGCGCGCAGCTCCTTTTGGTTAAATTCGAATGTTTCAAAAAGAGTGTTAAAAATGTTTGAAGGGCTAATAGGTGTTAATTTCAATACAGACAAAAATAACGTCTTAACTACCAACAACTTGGTGAAAAATCGCCATGATTTGGTCACCGATTTTTTTTAACCAAAATTTGGCAAAAAGATCACTAAGTTGGCGACAAATCTGATATTTCGAAGCCGGTGTCAGCTTCGTGTTATTAAAGATATTTACGATATACAGAAAGGGTCAACATTAAAATTGTCGAGCTTTGGAAATCGAATCTCTGCAAAAGTCTCTTCTGCATCGGTCAGGAGTTAAATTGTCGAAAAGGATTTTTGCTCTTTTCACGTTCTACATAATTTTTATGCAAGCTTAACTCTCAAGCGCTTGCAAATCCATCACCTTTTTACCCGACTGAGCGTGCGTGGCACAAAAGAGGGTAATGTGTTTATGAGTCTATGTATGTATGTTTGTTTGTTCCTATGTGGTGTCGTAGAGGGTAAACGCCTTGGCCAATGTTGATGATTCTTACGTCAATCGATTTGTCTTAACCTAGGGAGTGTCACTAAACACAGCTTTTATTCGGGCACATATTTCGTGGCAAACATGTCCGACGGGGGATGAAAAAATTTGAGATATTTCGGACCCTGCAGCATAGAATGTTACAGTGTAGAACAAGTGATTTCGAGAATTTCAAACCAGCATTCAAGAGTAGCTTGCAGACACTAATTTCAGAATAAATTTGATGAAACAATGAACTGTGTACAGTATTGCCAACCTTTATCGTTAAGTAAGGAATAGATAACTCATATTATAATCTAGCCAGCGAACTGTAGTATGGGATCTTCTGCGGTTTCTTTAGATTAAAACGCATGAAGTGGTTCAAAGTTAAACCAAGTTCAACGCTGTTCAAAATTACCCTAAATGACTGTACATTTAAGGAAAGATGCATCTACAGGTACTTCGGAAGCACACAAGCGGAAGCACAAGTGCATCACACAAAAGGATTGTTCATGACAATGCCTCTTTGATATTTCGAAGCAAACTGTTCAAGCTCTTAGGTTGCGATTGGTGCACCATTTAACGGCAAATAGGTGGAAGATAAATACCCTCTACATCTGCTCTACATCAGCGTTTCTCAACATTTTTCTCGTCCAAGGACCGATAAAATGAGCTAAAAACATTCATAGTGCAGTAATTTTTTCTTTTTTATTTTTATTTATTTATTTATTTATTTTTTATTTATTTATTTATTTATTTTTGCACGGATACTTTACTTGATATTTAAAAAGCTACGAAATAAGTAAATAGTGACTTTTCAAAATCACTTATACAATACTTAAATAAGTAACTTAAGTATCAATGCTTAAATATAAAAACAAGCAAAAAGATGTATTTTTTATCTTTTGGTACCGTCTGACTACGTTTGGCATGGAATTGGCTACCTGCGATTTAAGGCAATTCTTGGGGAGGAAAGGAAAAATCTGCGCATGTTTTTTCAAAGTGACTGCTTAATTTAGAGGCTAACTCGTGTCTGTAAAAACAAACAACTTGACAGCCCTGCAAAAAAAAAAAAAAAAACATATATGCTTCCTTTTTCCCCCAGTAAATCATCTTTCTATCTCATCGGTTTTCAGGTGGTAAGTAAGACTTTTGTTTCAACTATAGGCTATATTACAAAACATAATTACAAAATCTAATGCAGTTGAAAAAAATTGCTAGATGTAAAAAGAGACAAATATTAACATACTCCAGTGAAATTGAAGTTGAAAAACAACATAAATTATGCTTTCTAACTCCTATAATAAGCATTGAACCTAAAAGATATCGTATAAAATGTTAACTATTTTTTTTTTAATTTTAAAAAATTTAAATGGAGAAGGCAAACTGAGTTTAATGCTTATGTAATTTATGAGTTAAAATTTTCCACCTCGGTCCGCAGGACCAATTATTTACACTGCACACAACCATTGG
Organism: Uloborus diversus; assembly: GCF_026930045.1. NCBI lineage: Eukaryota > Metazoa > Arthropoda > Arachnida > Araneae > Uloboridae > Uloborus > Uloborus diversus. The sequence goes on along the minus strand of NW_026558552.1, from coordinate 96,902 downwards.
CCATTTCTCGTACGCCTGTTATTCAACTCTTGCAGCAAGAATTAGTAACTGGAGGAAGCAGCGCAATCATTGGCTTAGGGAAAGCTGAGGCAAAGATCCCGAATCACGTGATTCAACTACGGTGAATGGGCGACACGTTTTACGTAAAATTAATGAAAAAAATCCAATTTTATACGATCAGAGTATCAATTTCCATCGATACTTGTACTTTAAATGCTATCATGTGACTTTGGATAGTTGCATCAGAAATAAAAGGCTTCACTCTCTCCCTTTTTATTTCTTCTCAATGATTCAACCTAGCTATCATTTCCCACTCAATCACGTGACGGGTTTGACACCTGATATGGGAATCGGGTGCGATTTCATCCACGTGCCCGGTTTAAATCGACATCGAAAGAAGTTCGACCGTTACGAGAGTAGCCCCGTCATTTGTATACATCTACGTATTGAGATTATTAGTCCTCATACATGAGCTGCATTAGACAGTCTTCCTGACGTTCCAACTCCTAGAAATACATGTGAAACCAGTGTCAGAACAACAGTGCACTCGAATAATACATTAAATTATCACTTCTTATACCAAAACATGCAAGGACATTAAGATCTCAACCTTATCACATGCCAATGCGTGGATAAGAAATACTCCATCCTTGTGTAACGAACGCGTAGATTGCTAATGGCTCAACTGATTCAACGACAACTGCCAAAAAGGATTTTTGATTCTTCTTTGGATAAAACTAAGCAAATGAGTGATGGTAGTGAAGAACTAATTTATATTTGAGGTTATTTCATTCCGTTCGAAACCAGTGTCAGAATAACAGTGCATTCAAATAGCACATTCAATCACCACTTCCTATGCCAAAAACATACAAGGATATTAAGATATTAGTCTCATCCCATGCCGATGCGTAGATAAAAAAAAAATCCTCCATCCATGTATAACGACAACATAGATTGATGACGTGGATTGCTCAACTCAAGGCTCAACTGGTTCAATGACAACTGCCAGACAAGATTTTTCATTCTTTCTTCGGTAAAACTTAGCGAATTGATATTTGAGACTATTTCATTCCGTTTGAAACCAGTGTCAGAACAACAGTGCACTCGAGTAATATATTTGCTTCCTATACCAAAAACATACAACAATGTTAAGATGTCAGTCTCATTTTATGAAAATGCGTGGATAAGAAATTCTCCATCCACGCGGAACGAGCACATAGATTGATGATGGCTCAAGTGATTCAATAACAGCTATCAGGCTGAATTTTACATTCCTCTTCGGATAATTTGTTTTACTCATCATTCTGAGCTAACCCAGAAGAATTCCGATCAATTAATTTTGACTTTGTAATGCGTTTACTTCATTTTTGCTAGTTGACTTAGCCGACCAAGCCTGGTCTGATCTACTACGCCACTGGTCTACTAAGATTTAGTACTACTACTTTGGCGACTATGAAAAAATCGCAAATTTTCACAATAAATGGAACTCTCCCCCCCCCCCCCCCACACACACAAAAATTGCAAAAACGAAATGAACTGGAGTAGAAGTGTATAAAGTGCCTTCGTGATAACGAAGTTCGCCTTATCCTGACAGAAGCTTCAAACGCTTCGTAAACTTGGTATGTTTTCTAGTATTTTTTCCTGTTTATAATTCTGAAGGGTAGACAATACAGTACAGATGTTCTGCTGTTGTTCAGCTAATAATTAAAGAAAATGATGTCTAAAGCTGAAATATAGCATTGTTTCTAGAAAACCATTTTTTCCATTACCCCATGACCCCATCTTCGTGGACACACCTGGAATAGCTCTACACAGTGTCAACTCAAAGCAATTCCGACTGTAAAGGAAATTAAAAGAAAAGAAAGCAATGTAAAAGCAATCAGTTCTAGACTGAAATGAATAAGAAAAATTGGAAACATAAATACGGCAAACCAAATTCAAATTAGCCGATATTGCCACCAAAGCTATGAGTGAATGGTAAATGAAAAGTCTGCAAAATTAGCTACAAAGTTTAACTGCAGATTTTAGCCACACCTGAGTGTCAAAAATGCTCAAAACACCCCTATGTATTTTTAATAACTCACTTCATTCACATCATCCGTGATGACCCACAGCAGGCAGGATTCGCTCATGTAGAAGTTGCTCTCCTGCAGAGGTTCGCCTTCGTTCAGCTCCTCTCGCAATATCTGCAGCTGTTTGTTCACTGAATCAGGCTGTTGCATGGACTTCAGCGCCTCCAGGTCCTTCTTAAGGACATCGTCGATCCGGTGCACTTCCATCCGGTACCGGAAGGCGATTTCCGAATCCAGTTCATCTTTTCGGGAACTGGAGGGATGGGAAACCATCTTCTTCATCTCGTTGTCCATATCCTTAGGAAGGAAAGGTTTTACGTCATTTAGCAATTTGCCATTCAGCCAAAAACATACATTCATTACACTTGAGAAACATTCCACGCACGAAAAATTAAGGTAGTGAGAAGCAAAAGGATATAAGTGCCATATTGACAACTATGAGATAAACGGTACGAATGGTAGGAGAATCTATCCGCTGCTTTGGGGCTGGGATGCTGCTAATAGCCCAGGCAGGTGCTGCGCTTATCGTGCACCTGCAGGTGCACGATTTATAGTTGACCCTTCGCTCTGCCTCGTTTTTAAAGTGTCCATTTTCGTGAAGTGACGATACGGAGAGGAAAGTTGAAGAACGGAATTGGCAAGTGCGTTATAGGATTTAGAGCTTGAATACATCACCTTGAAATTTAAGAAATTAGCCAAAGAGGTGAAACATTTCAATTTTGAACTGTCAAGGCAGATTCTCTTTGGCAAGGTAACATCCCATGTAAGTCGGTGGGTCTTGGTTTAAACTCTTTCAGCAGCCATTGATCAAAGAAAACAACGCCTCCTATATAATTAATTTGAATTGAGAATTGGCGAGGGAAATTTTGCAATAAAGAATGCAGAGCTTATCATTTTTACTTTTTCGCCAACTCAATGCAGTTATTGCTGAAACGTAAACCTTTCAGATCTAAATAATCACACAACGAAAATATACATACTAGAAATACATTTTTCTTTTTTTTTTTTTTTTTTCATATCGCTAAAATGTTGCTAAATTCCAAACTATAGCACACGTCCTGAGGAAACTCGTTCTCTCAAATGATTGGCAAGGATCATTTCCCATGCATGTTATTAACATCCAGCGTAAAAGTTCTAAACATGTGATTGGTAATGACAGACTGAATATAAAATAATATTAAGTGCATTATTTCTAATAATTTAGATGCTTGATTTTTTAAACAGTTTTTTAACGTTTGATATTTTGTACCATAAATTTAACCGAAACTCATTAGTAAAGTTAGTTGATAAGTATTTTCAAGGTTTTTAGTATTTTAGCATTTTTAGTAGGAATGCACCGACAAAAAACTTGTCCGAATACCGATTAAGGTCACAGTATCTTTCAAACACTTTTTTTTTAATTTAAGTAAATTTTATATTTCTTTGAAACCATAACATGCATACTTATTCCTTAATAAATAATTTATTTTCAAAATTTAAAAATAATGCCTACTTTTTTTAAAAATTCAAAAAACTGAGGAAAATTTCAATTTTTTTAAAATTCTTAAGGTTTTTATATTTTTGCACTAATTTAAAAAAAGTTTTTTGCTAAACGATCACTATAATCATCTCTAAAAATCTGTGCATTCATTTGCTTATGAGTTTATTAGAAAATTTTCTGTGATTAATTACGTAAAAAATCAAAGTTTTTTTTTTAATTTGGTTTTTAAAGGTTTAACATACTCTAAACGTTTGAGTAATGTATAAAATTCTTATCCAAAGCACAGTTTTGTCAAATATGTTATCCCAATTGCAAAAAGTATTACTTTAAAGCTGTATCTTTAATAGAAAAAAATCCTTAGGGATTCTAATGACATGAAAATACAAAAAAACTATCATCGAGAAAAAGCAATTTAAAGTTTTTCTTTTGCATAAGAACGCATAGCGAGCACGGCCTAAAACCACTCATAACTTTTTAAATATTTGAACTAAAGCAATGAAACATTTCCCCTGTGTTCAGAATAGTTTTTAGTTTTGAATTAAGCAATAAAATATTTTTTTGATCGTTTCATCATTTTTGAGGTATTGTAACCCCTTAATAGGTAAAAGAAAATCGGTCGATGCCGATTAATCGGCTTTCGATTTTCTACAATAATTTGGATTTTGATAATATAATAGCTTCATCAATTTTTTTCCACTACACTTTCGGCAGTTCAAAATTAGTTAATTGTTTATTTCTGTGAGCGAGGATTTATTTTTCTACATTCTCATAAACTTTCATTAAAAAAAAAAAATCAATTTCTGCAAACCAATTATCTCATTATCGTTTATAAAATTGTTTTTTGTTGTTCAGTAGAAATGAAATTCAAATATTTAATTAGTAATCAACTTTATAAACTTACAAATTTAACCCTCAATATCTCTAAACTAAATGAAGATGCTTTGTAAATATTTGCAGTTTAACAAAAATACATGTCTTGTCTTTCTAAAAATTGCCAAACTGCATCTCTTGTGAAGTTGAAAAGTTTGGGATGAAAAATATATTTTCCGGAGAATTGCACTTACTTATCAAGCTATACTGGAGCATACTTTTTTATGACATAACTTACAAGCATTTTCATGACATTAGAAGCAACCGCCAAACTCAATTGCACTAACGTTAAGGACTTTAAGATCTTCAATTCTTGACAACGTATTTCACTGACAATATTTATTGAATGCATTTAGACATTTCATTAGTCAGTTTTAGAAACTTAGATTTTTTTCGATTGAATTCTTACGAATTTAACAATAGTTTCTTTTTCGAAGCCAGGTAAGGCTTTTCTAACATTTTCGGAAAACGACCCCATGTTACAACCAGGCTGTTGAAAAAATAGTCAAACTAAGTAATGAATTGTCAGAATGGTATTTAAGAAAGCAGCAAGAGCTGAATTTATTACAACAACTTTATAATAGCTATCATCCAACGCACAAATTTCATCATAAATCCTATTTTAAATCTTAATCCAAAAGTATTAACTTCTTTTAAAACATAGTGTAGTAATTGTAATAGTAAATGTATTGTAAGTATGTAAATACTGTAAATATCTGCCTTTTTTCGCTAGGTGGATGGCAACGACATTGGGAAACAGAAGGGTAGCCACCTCCTTTTGGTGGGTCCTAATTTGTGTGTGTAATAAAATATAATTGCATTACCAGCAAAGAACTGCATACACTAAAAACATTCCTAAACGTCACTGATTACTTCCGGGGAACGTTTCGGGATTTCACGTGAAAATCAAGTATATTTGTCAAAAAATTTTCCTGAATTGCACCATGTTTCACAAATGCAGATTCCTCACAGTTTACTTTTAGTTGCTAGTTTAAGTCAGTTGCTAACTGAGCGTACTTGTTAAGTGCATCGGCTTCAGTTCGAACAGCCCGTCCATATTGGCTAAGCTCCCATTGAGAGCGAATAAGTCTCTGTATTCCGTAGTTTTGAAATAAACTGCAGGAGAATGAGATGCTAGGTTTTCAGTTGCAGATCACGATACTGGCTAGTTATGTGCACTCAACCAGTAATGGGCAGATTTGTCTTGTATTGTCAATATTAGGTTAGCAATCGATACTCCAGGAACATCATCAGTGGATTCTTGAAATAGCATCTTTTAAGAACACTCTCACCATACTTTTGCCAAACAAGTTTTATCTATGTTCGGAAAAAATTATCAAAAAGGAAAAAAATCCAATTTTCTTTGCATTAAAGTTTTTGAAGGGTTTCTTTCTTAAGGACTTGACATTTCTGTTTCTCATTAGATCTCATTTTTATTGGTAAATCCTCATTTCTTAGCTTTTTTTTATTTTTAATCATATACGTAGATTTTTGCCATTAATTAAGATACTTAACTTTTTGCCATTAATTAAGATACTTAACATCCTTTCAAGCTGATGTGCCCATAACTAGTCAAATAAAATTATGTATTATTTTAGTTATGGGCGCATATGATCATAATTGATTTTTTGGACTTTCTTACTGAAAATTATTTTTTGAGATAATGATAAAACACAAGCTAAACTTGGCAAACGATAAATAACTAACTGATGTGCGCATCACATGACTTCCTTTTACGCCAATTTAATGGTAATAGTGCCTTGGTTTAAGAAAAAGAAGAACTTTAAATAATTTCCCCCAAGTTTGTTGCGAACTGAAGCAGAAAAACGTTTTATACAGATTACTTTCCCAATATCAGACATTTTAATGTGATTCAATGGTTTACACTCTAAATATCACCAATAGTGGCCGAAATGAAACAAAATAAAAAAAAAAAAAAAAAAAAAAAAAAAAAAAACGTCAAATTTGCCGCCAAGTTGGAGAAAAAAAAAGCGATCAAAACTTTGGCGATATATTGCCAAGTGTTTGCCAAATTATAACACCACTTGAGTTTGCATGAAATTAACAATCATTCCCCCCCCCCCCCTCCAAAAAAAAAGGTGTAAAAGACCCTCTTTGGAACATCCGAATGCAACCTAAAGGGAAGTGCACAACCAGACTCCACTAGGAGTCTACGTCGTTAAAATGTTTATTTCGGGTGTCTATACGTTCTTAGGCATATATCCACGTGTGGTCGGGTTGAAAAAAAAAGCTCAATATTCATTCGGGGCGAGCAAAATGGATATTAAGGCCTATTTTGGGGTGAAAATTTGTTCGCGAATACAATACTTCCTTTACTTTGTAAAAGGAAGTAAAAATGCAGCAGTGGAACCGTTCTATTCGCTTTATTTATTTATTTATTTTTGTCTTTTGTTCTATGAATCTTTCAAAAAGGATTAATCGGGTATCCATTTTTTGAAATTTTGATGTTGCTCAAATTTGTAAGTTGGAATTTGATTATATTGTAAGAAATATGAAAATGATTGGTTTTAGCTAGCTTGACCATTAATGGTTTTTAGTATGACCATAACTAAGTAAATGTGACCCTAATTGATCAAACCAATTTATTCTAATTTATGTCAAGAAAATATATATAAATTCTAGTTGAAAAATAATGAAATTTTCACAGCTATAAAAGTGCAATTTCTAAGTTCTAACACCAGTGATAATTAGTTTTCATATGAACTAGAACCGCAACATTATGGTTCAATAACTACAATCCAAATTGAAAGAAAAAAAACCTTAACCATGCCCATAACTAGTCATTCACTCTATATAAATTATAAAAGTTATCTTCAAAAATCATCACCACAAAAATTCACCCATATTGTAATTTTTTGTGCTTTATAAAAATATTTCTTGTTATTATGAAATGATAAAGTTTTGCAATCAACATTCATCTATTAATTGAGATTTACTGATGTTCAGTGCAGAACTTTATATTGGGCATGTAAGTAAATATTGATTTTAATGTTTAATACATTTTATCAAAAAACGGAGCAATGTGAAATTGTTCATTTAGCTCACTTATTCATTCATCGGTTTAATCACTTATGCATAGCCCCCACAGGGGGGTAGGGGTACCGCAGCAATAGGGCCATCCCGGGCAAAATTAAACTTATTTCATCTGCATATATATTTTCGTTTGAAAGATTAGAAACGGATCCATATCACGACTGACAAGGAGATCCTGTAATTCCTTGTCAGCTAAAACAATTCCTTTTCCATAATTGTTGTGCATGACCCCTAATGAGGGGACAATGCACATACGTATTCATTTAATATAATTCATTCATTTACATTTTTTTAAATAACTTTTATTCATTCATTCATTTGCTTTCTTATTCATGCACTATTTTATTCACCCATTTATTTTTCTCATTCGTTAGATTAAAAACATTTTTAATAATCAAATAAAAAATATTCAATTTTGTTCTGTAATTGTCAAAACAAATTTCCAATTTGTTAGTTTTGAAAAAGGTTAGTTATCTTAATTATTTCCCTTTGGCCTACTTTCCCTTACTGCTTAGGGTGCCAAGACACATCCTTTTTTCTTGTTACTAGAAGTTGATGATTTAAAACATCCATTTTTCAGTCGACCCTAATGATTAGTTTTGTAAACAAAATTCTTCAGTCTGGGATAGTCATAACTAAGCAGGAAGCAACAAATTTCGTAAGAAGCTGAGTAAATTTCGACTCTGGTAGCTCTTTGAGAACATACTCAGCTTCTGTATGAAGCTAGTTGCCTTCAGCTCTGTTATGGCTATTCCATACTGATGAGCCCCAACAACGGCGAAACTGTTGTCTCTGGATGATGTAACGAGCTGTTCGGTATTTGCTTGCAACAGGGCCCAATTTCCTAATAGGCAGAGAAGGCAGTTGCCTAGGGCAGAAAAATATTCAGGGACGGCAAATTTTGCTTAACCGCAAGTTTTTTAAATTATTTTTTTTTCTTGAAAGTAAAATATTAGCATTCTTTCATTTTTCTCAGAGATAATTTTTTCTTGTGTAATTTGATAATGATTACTTTCACACATCTAATGAAAATCAAATGTTTTTCAATCATGGTTTTTGATGGGCGTAAAATAGTAAGTCAACACGAAAAGCGGGTGTCGATATCAGAAAGTCGTTGCTTTTATCCAGAAGTCGCAACAAGATTGGAGTTAGACTAAAATTTTTAGTGCTATATATACTGAAGTTAATTCAGTACTGGTTTCTTGAGTGACTGATGTATTGTTTCCTTTTTACATTATTAATATTTAAAAATTGCTTTTTGTTAGTATTAAGTCTCGGAGGCAAATGAAAGTAAGTGACAAGTGAAAAAGACTGAATGATTTAAAAAATAAAGGAAACGTGCTAAATTAAAAACCGAAGAACAAAAAATAGTCTTCAAGAATTTTTAAACGTGATACAGAATTAAAAAAGGAAAGAGAACATATTTTGTGAAACTATAGGGCCATGGAAAAATAATAAAAATGTTCAATTTATTGATAAAATCGTAAATATATGTACATAATGTAAAAATTATCTAAATTAGTCTTAAAAGAATCGTTTAATAACATGCCTAAGAGCAGTACTAGAGCCATGAACCCCTCGATGCACAAAATTAAATTAAATAGTATAAACAGAGGCGCATCGAACTAAAATTTTTAGGAGGAGAAAAATTCTAATCTTACCGAATGATAAAACACGAGATTATACGCCTATCATACATACGTACATATCATCTAACGAAAAGGAACGTTAGATATCATTAAAAAACAATTTTAAAAATTTGAAGAAAAAAAGGAATTTCTGTTGCAATATTATCTTCAAATTTGCCGAATCGTAAGCAAAATTTGCCGAACAATGATTTTTTTTGGGAGATCACTGTGACCTCTCATCGGGGCACCCCTGAATGTGAAATGTCATTATTTCTTCATAAGCTTGACAGTTAAATTTCAGGAACACGTTCTGGGCGTTTTTGAGTCAAGGAAATTTTGCTTCTTTCAGGGGTGAGGGGGCGGCAGATTTCAAATCTGCCTAGGGGCGGTAAGGCGCTAAATTCGGCCCTGGCTTTCAATTCTACCTTAGGTTATGAACGGTAACTTATAGTTTTACTGCGATAGTAATTAAATCAATGCATAGAATTTACCTCTTCTTCATCAGTCGTCTGGAAAGATGAGCATTGGGTGAATGAGGATGATCGGCTTTCATCAACGAGCGTGTCATATTTATTTGATTCTTCTTTCTCTTCAAATTTCATTTCAACGTCTTCTTGTTCTTGTTCGTTATTTTCATACATATTCATATCAGAAGCCATGGAAGTCTGCAACGAGAAAAAGAAAATCATTATATTGAAAATAATTAATGACACATTTCCAAGCTTCAAATGTATGTGGAACACACAAATTATTTACTGAATAGGAATTATAAAAATACATTAAAATTTTCAATTAAAATTTCCACCAATTGATATTATACACTGATTCTGTTCAGTGTGATACACTGAAACTTCCATTTTTACAGGTTAAATTTCGGAAATTTTCAAAGGGAGAGTCACTTGCGTGCTTGCTATTACTTAGCCAAATATAGCCTACAATGTTGTAATCGGAACTGCAAATTCAAACACTGTAAGGTAGAAAATGTCAACCCTTAGCTCATGGTGTTGATCACTTTTTTTTTTTGAGATTTTTAGCGTTGATCTCTCAGATTTTCGGTAGTGTACGAGGTGAGAGTGCTCTCTGGAAAAGTGAAGAAATGTTGCTACTCTCCTTCCCTGTCCTGGCATAAACATAAAGTTCTAGTAATTAATTTTTCTGATAGCAATTTTAGAGCTCTTTTAGAACAGTGAAGAGGTCCCAGACCCGACCAATAAGACGAAGTTTCTACAGTTCTCGCGCAAAACTGATGTGGACGTCCAATCACCAAATGGGGTAGTTGGTGCATGGAGAACAATCTTTTTTAAATTAATTTTATGTTAACATTAACATTTCCAATGACAACGTACTATTTGATTTATTTACATTAAATGCAACAGATAGTTCAGATGCATTACATATATTTTACTGCATATATTTTAAACCTGATGTTCTTGGAAAACCCTTACATTTCTATGGTTTCTTGGGGCCAATAAAGTTTGAAGACCACGACTCAAGAAAATCAGAAAAATTGTCAACGGGGAACCAGGAGACTCGGGGTAAATTATTTATTTTTTTCAGCAAGATTTCGATAGATCAAATTCATACATCATTTCTAGAAATAATTGTAAGAACAGTTGAAGATTTTCTTACTTCAACGCTGATGATTCCGAATTCCCAAGAACGACTCTTTTCTACTCTTGTAGGACCAGCTAGAGTATTAGAGGGACTACTATCCCTTGAAGAATTATACATCGAATAAAGAAATGCCTAATGAGGTGACCAAGTGAAATAACGGCGAGTGGAGGAAGGAATCAACGACGGGAAGCGTAAGAGCACACTGCGCAGCGAGCAGTGGCATTTTGACCAATCAAGGAAAGAGGATCATCTTTCAGTCTGGAATGAAATTTCAAACGCTCCTCATTAAACTTGTTATTGTTACTGGAACCACAGTAACAGCCTCTTCCACGTGGAGGAAAGAGAGCAGTTATAACGAATGCTGTCTAATCATTGTAGTACACCAGAAGTGATCGATCACCTGGGGAAAGAGAGCAAACTATTTCCGTGTAAGGTATTGATTTTTTTGACGCAGTCAACGAACTTTATAGCGAACCCCATTACAGCGACATTTCCACTATTACGACCAATACGGAAGCTTCCCTTGCTTTTGTAAACATGCAATGTTAAATAAAAGTCCAAATTTCCAAACTGGTTTGTTCTCCCAATATAAAAAAAATGTCTTTTTTTTTCTGACTCTCCAGGAAATTGTTTAGAAAATAAATACTCAAAAAATGAAAGCTTTAAAGCTAATAGGTTTCCATTTTAAATGAGTTATCTGGTAACTAAAAGTGTAAACAAACAATGAGAACCGTACAGAAATAGTAGACATTATAAAACCTTTTTAAGAGAAGAAAAACCGAAAAGTTTCTAACCATTTCGAGAAAATTAATTCGAGAATGCTTACTTGTTGATTTTGGGTCACTTTATGTCATCTTCTAAGGCAGTGGTGCCTCACCTTTTTTACCAGCGACCGCATCTCATGTTAATGATTTTCGCTGATTTTCTAAACTCTTGGCAAAAACTTTAAGGGGTGTAAGAAGGGAAAATAAGAAGTAAGGGTCATATAGGAGCATGCGGCGGCAAATCAAGTAAGGCAAAGTAAGTCTAAAATGAGCTCGAAAACCCTTTGATGTTAACCCTCCCAAAAATTTCAAGGGCACTGTCTGTACCATGAACCTAACTCGTGGCACCCTTGCAGAAGCTGCAGTAGGTTCTACTTACTTACTGATTTTGGACAACTATATGTCATCTCCTAAGGCAGTGGTGCCCAACCTTTGTTACCCAGCGACCGCATCTCATATTAACTGATTTTCTAAACTCTTGGCCAAAACTTTAAGGGATGTTAGATGGGACGATAAGAAGTAAGGGTCATATAGAAGCATGCGGTGTCAAATATAATGCTAAACAGGGGTGCCCATCCCCCCCCCCCAAGCTCAATGGCGCAAATTCCCCCCTAAAATTTTTCTCGCTTTCGAATCGGGTTAAACAAAAATTTTGAAAATATCTAATTTCCAGTCGAATTCCGGGGGGGGGGGGAGCGCTAACAAATACCATTTGAACTTAAATATTGTTGGATTGTTCCGCCTCGCTTTCGCAAAATTTGCAACGTGGACCTTGAGTAAACAAGTTTTGGAGACCCCTGAGTTTTACTGCACCTTTTTTTTTTCAAAGGTATGAATAATTACAGGGAGAATGGATTCAACTTTCTGTTTAGGGATGGAGTGATTACTAGATGTATGCAATATGAACCTTGAAACAGAAATATAATAGTCAGTTAGCTAGAAAGTACGGGGGGGGGGGTCTCCCCCGAAATATTTTAGAAAATGTATTTTTAAAACCAGTTTTAGACGATCTCTGGTGATGTTTGGGGGATAAAAGGTTTGATGACCCCTTTCCGGTAATTTTTCAATATTGAAACTTCAAAAACGCAATTGTAAATAGTCTACCGTTGTGTTAGGGAGAAAGGCAGGTTCGGGGGCTCTCCTCCGATAAGTTTTCAAAATTGTAGTTCTAAAGACGCAGTTTTTGACTATCTGTGGTAATGTTAGGGAAAAAAGAGATTCGGGGGCTCGCCCCCAAAAAATTTGCGTGATAAAAGTCTTTAAAACCATATTTTAGGCTATCTATGGTTAGGGGACAGGCAGTTTTCTGAAATTGATCCTCTAATATTACAATTGTAGCCGACCTTTGTGACGTTAAGAAAAAGAGTTTTTGGAAGCTCTCCCGGAATTTTCTCGAAATTGAAGCCCTAAATTGAAATTTAAGACGATCTTTAATAATGTTGACGAAAGTGGCGCTCCACTTAAATTTTCGAACCTGTAGCTTTACGTAAAAACGCAGTTTTGATAGATCTTGATCAGGGCCGTCACTAGGTCAAAAAACTGGGAGGGGGGGTACACATTTGGCTGCCCCTTAATTGTTTAAAACGCATGTTCCAATATGCAGAGAGAGAGAGAGAGATTTAGCTTCTGGTTTAGCAGGGATAGTCATTTTACTGGACCTTAATACAAGCAATATAAATTTAATTGTAAGGAGAATATTCAATCAGAAATAGGGGGTGTCGAAGTGCTACCTCCTGGAATTTTTTCGAAATTGAAGATATAAAAACGCAGCTTTAGAATATATTTTAAGTTGGGGAGGAAGTAAGTAGAGAGGAGGTCCAATATATCCAATAATTTTTACAGAAATTTTGGTTCCCAAAACACAATCGTACGTTATATTTGATTATGAGAGGCGGTCCGGGGGTTCTCCCCCGGCAATTTTTCAAGGTTTTTAGTTGAAAAACTCGGATTTAGACGATCTATGGTGATGTTACAGGAGGAAGAGACTCGAAGTCATCCCCTGATAAATTTTTAAACTTCTTCAAACTGCAAGCACGTAATTGTGAATTATTTCTGATTGCGACAGGTAAAGGGGGGTCCGGGGCTCTCCCCCGGGAAAAATTTGAAAATTGCAGTTCGAAAAATGCAGTTTTAGACGATTTATAGTGATATTAAGGAGAATAGAGATTCGAACGCCATCCCTCCAAAAGTTTTTGAAAATGAAAGCTTTAAAATGTGGTTGTTGACTTTTTTGTTAAAATGAAGTGCACCGCCAGTTTCTTGAAACTAAAGCTCCGAAAACGTAATTTAAGCTTTACCGAACTTACTTCACTTACTTCACAGAAGGAGGATTGGGGGGGGGGGGAGTATTGAAGGGGCTCACGCACAGAAATGTTTCGAAATTGAAGCACTGAAAACGAGATTTAAGACGTTTTTTCGGTGATGTTGGGGAAAGAGAGGGGGGGGGGAGCATTCTCTCTTAAAATTTCCAATCTGTAGAAAACGCTGGTTTAGAAGATTTTTGATAAGCTAATATTAATGGGTGGAGAGATTCGAAGTCCTCCCCCGAAAAATTTTCAAAATGGAAATTCAATTAACGCAATCGTAGGCGATTTTAAATACTGTTAAAGGAGTGGGGAGTTTGGGAGATCTCCCTCGAAAAATTTTCTGAAGCCTTGACAATAAAATTTTTGAGGATCTTTAGTAATATTAGGAGGAGTTCTGGTTCGAAAGACCTCAGGGAGTTTTTTTTTTTAGATTAAAGTCCAAAACACGAAATTTTCTCGGCCGTGAATGATGATGATTGATTAATTGAGAAGGCAATGGGTTTTAGAATGTTTTCCCGAAATTTTTTCAAGGCCTATGTTTTAAAAACTTAATTCCTGACCAGCTTTTGGGACGTAAAAAGAAGGAATTGGAGTTGTCCACCTCAGTTTGGCTACTTCCCTGTCTTCATTTTAAGTTTTAATTATTGGTAAACATAGTGTGGTAATACTTTCTTCCTATTTTAGTTTGCCAAACACGATTATTTGCTTGGATTTTCCATCGTAAAATTGTCAATTTCCAGCCTAATATTTTTGTTTTCTTGAAACACAAGCGTCTGCGCCCCCAGAAAAAGAACTTTTAACATTTTGAACGGATGTGGTAATTTTGTGCGATACCTTAGGTCTTATTTATTCCACTTCATTTTATTTTAAATGTTCCTCCAGCATTTCTTGATTAAGCTTTGAATTACCCACGATTTTTACGTTCAAACATTTAGAACTCCTGGTGTGATCATTCATCACAATATTTTTAATCTCTCTTAGCATTAAACTGTTTTTTCCCCCCTCTCTCTGTTTCAAATATATTTCTGCGACCCAGGCATTTTTCTCCACTAAGCAACGATTTTCAGAACAATATTTTTCATCAAAAAAAAAAAAAAAAATACATATGGGGAATGTTTCGGCGGCCCCTATGAAGCCATCCTATTTATTTATCTATTTTTTTTTTAAACTGAAGAACCATGAAGCATGGTTTTGTATAACCAGGGCAGCCGAGAGAAAAGCCGTGCACCATGTTAGTTTTTTCGCCGGTTCTCCCTCCTATTATGCTAATTTTACTCATGCACAATACTTGAGTTTGAGCCAGGTCCATAGTTTCCGCTTAAGCAGACATACCCACTCTGTGGCCTAGTGAATAGTGCACTGAATACTATTTTTTGCGTTAAAAATGTTTGAAACTCACATTTCCGCGGCCCTTACTTTGACAATCTGATTAAAAGAGAATCATGGATGTTCCTAAATGGTATTTTAACATTACTTTTTCCATTTAAATTTTACTACAAAAATGCTTTTTGTCACTATTATTTCAGTTGTTCATTTGTATTTACTATTTTATTTTTTAAAACAACGAAGAGTTTTTCCTTTTTCTTCGTTTGTTACATCTCTAAAAGGAAATTGGCGGCTCCCCTTATTAAAAACTGGGGGAGGGGGGGTAGCACCCCCCCCCCTTGGCTTCGGCCCTGATTTTGATAATGTTAGTGGAAGGCGAGTTTCAGTGCCATTCAACCGGCAGTTTTTCGAAATATATACTCCAAAACGCAATTTAAGGATTCTCTTAGATTATGTTAAGAAGAGAGGGGGGAATCAGGGGCTCTTTCTTATAAATTTTTCAAAATTGCAGTTCTAGAAACGCAGATTTAGATGACTCTTGATGATAAAGATGGTGTTATTCGGGCGTTACAGTGAAGGGCGTTCTCCTGAAAGTTTTCCAAAATTGAAGTTACATAGTCAAAAAGGATGGATAGCACACAGATGTGGCAGATATCCTTCGTAAATCCTTAAAAATGGATTCAGCTATTCAGCACACATGGAAAATCAGAACTCGAGAATTTTTACGATTCAAATATTCTTCTATGCATATCAGATACCTTCTATGCTTCCATCGGCGAAAACCAACATCACTGAAAGTTTTAATAAAAATCATCAATTGAAGAATTGAACCAGCCCGTTTAAAAATGGTAGAGAAGATGATAGTAAAGTGAAATGAAAAAGTCTACACAAACTTAAGCTAGTTTATGAAAAAACTCTAGTAATTGTCGATTATAGGGATTAAAAATATGTTTTTCGCAAACTTCAAAACTAGTTCTTAACGATTGTCAAGGTGCAAATGAATCAATGAAAGACAAGTGCATAGTGGTCAGAATTATTACAAACAATAAACTAAGGAGAGGAGAAAACTTTTTATTTTAGTCATTTTTGATCTTTCTCTCCCTCTCATCACTGTCACACATATTCATCATGCATAATTGTTCTACTTCAGAAGATTTATAATAAATTTAATAGGAAGCAAATCGTCTGATCAAGCTTTGAAACGGGCACAAACTCCATCCCGTCTCTGATGTTCCCTTTATTGAAAAGAGACACGGGTATTAAATTTTGGTAAAAGTACGTGAAAAAAGTATTACTTATGCATGTATTTCTTGTAGAATAAGATTAAATATTTTTTCCTTCCAAAAACCAAAAATTTCATGTTCTAAAGAAAATCAAAACTTCTGGAAAAAAATCCCCCCCAAAAATTTTGATGGCGCAACTTGCGCCATAATCCCCCCCTGTGGGCACCCCTGATGCTGAAACGCTACATGCGCACAAAGTCAGGGACTGACGGATTCAAAACAGGTCACAAATTTATTACACAAAGGCGATTTTACGCAGCATTTTAGTTTTTAAAAAAAATTTTAAAAACAGTTGTTAAAAGGTATGATTTGTAGTAGTTCTAATACACACGGTGAAAACAATTCAGAAACGTTTCTGGAAAATAATGGGCATCTAATGTGCCCAATATCTGCCAGTGACATATCCTGCAAAAAACAGGAATGTTTTCTGCTAATATTCAGTAACTTTCCTGAAATTATCCTGGAAGCCTCCTGAAGAAGTCAAAAATCTTCCCGTTAAAGCCAGTCGCGTCTCTGGAACTAGGAAGGCGTAATATAATAGCTTGGTACCTTCCTGAATTTTCAAGAAAATTCCTACAATAGTATTGCAAACATGGCCAATGCTAAGATAGAACTGTAAGTAAATATCAATTAGTATGTTGTGGCTATCACGAAACCTTCTTCTAAATCTTACTTATAATTTTGATCCCTCCCCATGCTTGACGGGAAGCAATATTCCCAACAAAAACAAAATTACACTCGCCAAAACTTGATGACCTTCCCAATTCGCAACTCCAGAGCTCGAATACGCTACCTTGAGGTGATTTATAAAATTGTCGAAAAAGGTAAAACATTGCGTTCTACGTGTTCCATTTTGAGCTAAACAGACAGTTTGTTGGTTGTATTTTTTTTTTTTTTTTGCTTAATTCATCATTTGGAATCGTCACCCGCAACAGCGTAACATCAAAAATATCTGCTAAAAAAGTGTAAGTACACATTTTATTTATCTTGTTCTGAGTGAATTTGAATAAATATTAGTTTTTTATTTCGATGAAAAAAACGGACTTAATAACATTGGCTGGACACTAAGGCCATGCTGAAAAACTACTACTTTTCCGAAACATAATGCCACATAATTGATTCAAATAACCTTGTTAACTACAGCATCTAACTGAGATGGACAGTATGTAAATAAATATTCTTGAAAATATTTATCGCAGAACGGATTGAAAAATCCAGAAAGAACGTTAAGAATTTGAACAATAAAAAATAAAAGCTTGGAATTTTTATCGCTAAAATAGTGCGCCAATTATGGTTTTAGTATTGTGTGAAAATAATTGTATCTTGACAAGATTTCGCTTATCAGTTAAATCATTTCCATGACGAATGAATTAAATGAACGATGATTTAAAACCGAACTGCCACTGCATATCCGTGAGCATTTTGTCACACGGATGGCAAAACGGACGGCATGACAAAATTTTATCATTTAATTGAGAAATAGAAACATATGAAACAGCAAGAATTAAAATAATAAACCGATTCGAAGAAATAACTCAATTACATAAATAAAACAATTTGCGCCAGCTAAATAAAAGAATTAAATATCATCTTCCGATTTTGATATTCAATCATAAGAGTCATAGAAATAAATTATCAAGTATTGAATGTTATTCTTGACAGTCTTACGGTCACGTATGTGCACTATGTGACAAAAATGTCAACAAATGCCGGAAATGTCACGAAACTGGACATAATAAGTACTAATGTATGGAAAAAAAAACAGTACAAAATGAAAATGCTGTTCGAAGTGAACAAAAAATTTATGAATATCGAATTCAGCATTGTGAAAACGGTTGCTTCAACAACTTACTGTGTTGAAAATCAGTCCCGCATGGAGCAATTGGCGCCAAAATTGAACCAACGCCTGTTTACTAATGGATTCACATTTATTCCAAATTTCATCCAGAACGTAGCATTACTTCTTGAGATATGGCACTCACAATGAAAAAAAAAGAACGTTCGACTGCGCCACCCCCTTTTCAGCTGTTGATGCCAAAATAGAATCGGCTCTTATACCCTCTAAGGGCTACTTGTAGATAAATTTTTGTTTGATTCCGTTCATTATTTCTTGAGATACAGCAGTCACAATTGACGACAAAAAACGTTCTATAGCTCAATCCCCGTTCGAGCATTGACACTAAAATTGAATCAGCACCTGAACCTGTTAGGGGCAACATATGGAACAAATTTTGTTTCATTCCGCTAGTTATTTCCTGGGGAATAGCAGGCACGCATAACTCAAGAAACGTCCCATTGCTCCACCCTCCTTGGAAGAATTCGCACCAAAAACTAATGGGCACAAATTCACATAGGGGCACATATGTGTACCAAAATTCGTTCGATTTCCTGTGGTAGTTTTTGCTGTAGAGCGGACACAAAAAACTGGTCACACACACACACACACACGCACAGACAGACATTTTCCAAAAATGGTCGAAATGGACTCAGCACACCTCAAAACGTTCGAATCCGTTAAAATTCGAAATTCTAAAATTTGCACAAATCCAATACTTTCTTCTATATATTAAATATAGAAGAAGGTAAAAATGTAACTCGCCTGTAATTATTGCAATGCTACGGAATCCAGAGACTCATTCGCTCTCATTGAGAGCATAGTCAATCTGGACGGGCCAAAAATCGAGCTAAAACCGATACACTTAATAAATATGCTCAGTTAATCTTTAAACTGGGAGCTAAAAATATTTTTCACAATAGTGCGAAGCCTGCATTCATGCAACTTGTAGCAATTCAGGAAACTTTTTGACAATAATACTTGGTTTTCTCTGAACGTGGGTAAAAACCATTGAAATCCCGAAACGTTACACAGAAATAAGCAGTAACGTTTCGAATTTTTTTACAATGTTCTTTAGATCATAACTTTAAGGCAATTTAAAGTTGAGTTCTGGGAGAACCATTCAAAATATAGCAAACTCTGTTTTCATGCTTTTAAAACAGTGGAATGTAGAAGCAAAATTTCAGGCCTTAAGTTTTTACACTTCGAGTGTGAACACAGGTTGTATTCCAGGGGCTTGCATACAGTAGGAAATACTAATTGGACGTACATGAACTGTTGTGGATAATCTGCCGTCACCATGTCATAGAATTGATCTTGGGAAAGGTTTCTACTCTGCGCTTTAGTCCACCATGTCCCCAGAAATTCTATTTTTGAACAGGTTCAAAAAGGTATGGCAAACAATTCAACCAAATAAATTTCGGGGCATGCTGCTCCAAGAAGATACTATCAGGTTTAAAGTTTTAACTGTAGCCTTTCTTTCATCTATATATGGATCTCCAATTATTAAAGATAATTATAAGGAAATAGTTGAGTTCACACTGGTTATTTTAGGTCGCCCACATGAAAAAATTCAGCGGTGAGCACCAAGTTCTAATCGTAATGCTAGAAAATATGAAAATGGAATATGAAATGCTTAAACTAATTTCATTTCGAGATCAACAAGAAATTTTTCATTTAACGAAGAGAGAACAAACGATTTGTTCAGTTTAGTGCTCTTTTGTACAGCAAGGCCTGGACAGAAGCTGCACTTGCTGCTGAAGCTCCTGGAAATGACCTGAATTTGTGGAAATATCTTAAAGGATATGAAATAGTAGATCCGGAAATTGGAGTAGCAGCGAGGAAAGTTTTGGAAAATCACTCGTGGTACCTTTCAGATGAATTAGTTGATTTGCTCTTGTTTTTGTACAGAGTTCTAGCTGAAGAAAAATTCGAAATTATTGCGGGGATGAAGACAACCGAAGTTTTGCGAAATGTAAGATGCCCAGTGCAATTAGAATTACTAAAACACGACGTTAATCTTGGAGATTTTGCAACAGAAAGGACAACTGAGCTTTTTTTCGTATGAATCTTAGCATTTTTTTTTAACACGCCCCCCTGACGAGTGAGGGGAACGAGATAATACCCAATACAGAACGAGTAGAAAACAAGTAAAAGAAATAAGAGTGGTAAATGATACAACTGAAAGAAGTATTCACCCAATTAAGGAATTCAACAAAATTTTGACAAAGGATGGGAACTATAAACAGTTTCTTTTGCAAGTTGTTGAAATAAATTGAAAGGCTGTACCTACCCAGACAACGAAAGAACCTGTTGTTAAAAGTCTCTCAAACGAAAAATGCAAAGAAGCTTTAAATGTAGATTAATTTTTTATACATTGTAAATATATAAATAAAAAATTATGTGACTGAATAATTTGGTTTTAGTTAAACATTTCTAGCAAAATATAGCACAATTATATAAAAACACTCAAAATTTAGCAAAACTTGACAACTATTTCATCAATGAGCACGATTTTTTAATGTGAGGAGGATCTTCAAATATATTACCATTGGTTTGTAAACCACCCTAGTATATATATATATATATATATATATATATATATATATATATATATATATATATATATATATATATATATATATATATATATATATATATATATATATATGTGTGTGTGTGTGTGTGTGTGTGTGTGTGTGTGTGTGTGTGTGTATGTATATTAGGGTGGTCCTTATTTTTGAGGTTGCAGATATTTTACGCGACGCCCCCTCAATTTGTTCCATTATACAAATAAATGATCCTTGCAAAATTTTAAGTCAATCCATGAATATTAACACGTGCCCTTAGGGCCTCCTTCTTTGAATTTTGAAGAAAAAATTGCGTATTTTCTCATTTTTATGTAAAAATATTCTAACGTTTTATATTTAAAGTAATTTTGAACCTCAATAGGTGCTGATATTTCCAGAACGACCATTTTCTCACTTTCATTCTGTAAAATTTAACATTTTACAGAATGTACATGTACACCAATGGCCTTGGGTCATGCATACCGTTCTTCTGCGCTTGTTTTAACCAAGCGGCAGGAGAACGTTTCTTCCCACCAAGATAGACACAAGGGAGTCTATAGGTCATTAATGAATGGCCTAGGCCATTAATGAATGATCTTTGACAACAACAAATTGCCTCCTCCAGGCTTTGGGAGTGTTGATTCACAAACTTTCCTGCGTATGTAATAGGTGTGGCAAATAGGGTCGCTAGGCTGCAATGTTATAACTATAAGTAATGGCAATTATATTTTAATTCACTGTTCTTTAGTTATAAACATACCTAAATGCTAATGCGATTTTTAATTTTTAAAATATAAATTTCGAAAAATCCTTGATTACTCCTAACATAAAAATATACTGTATTTTTGATAGCTAAAATATAAAATTTAAAAAAATATCCAGATCGGAACAATGTAGAAATGTATACTTTAAATTAATTTTCTTCTATTCCAGTACACAGTCCTTTATTATCATCAAATTCTTGCGATTCACAAGATTTAGAAACCGAAATGGGTATTTATCCGGTAATCTGTTGAACTTTTGTTTTCTACTGCTGAAATTATTTTTGATAGCTAAAATATAAAATTTAAAAAAATATCCAGATCGGAACAATGTTGAAATATATGCTTTAAATTAATTTTCTTCTATTCCAGTACATAGTCCTTTATTATCATCAAATTCTTGCGATTCACGAGATTTAGAAACCGAAATGGGTATTTATCCTGTAACCTGTTGAACTTTTGTTGTCTACAGCTGGTCTAACACAATGCAAAAAAGCTTGAAAACTATCGATATCTGCTCGCCTTTCATCACTGTTAGACAAATGCCATATTGCCATATTACGGATAAACATGTTGTTCATTTATTTACAGCCTATGTAGATGCAGTAAATTTAAATCAAATGACCTAGTGATCAATCGTACATTCCTTAAGAGAGCAAGAGAAAATCTTTGAGAGGTAAAATCAGATTTCATGAATTTAAATTTAGATTTTGTAGTTATTCACTGATATACAAAGCTACATCCAGAAGTTATATCCAGGAACTGGACAAAGAACGCCGACAGGATTACCGTGATAGCTTCAGGTCCTAATATTGAACAGCTACTCGGAATTCCTTAGATATTTCTTGAGTTGTATATGACATCTTGGATGATAGCTCTTTATTGCTAACTGTTCTAGCTGTAGTGTTTGATGCAATTGTTTAAAAAATTTTATATTTAGGAAACAATTTAAATTGACCTTACATGAAAAGGAAGCCCTTCAATGCTGTTTTACAAAGCTGTTTTACAATTAAATGCTGTATGAAGATATGGTTTTTCACAGCAACCAAATCGAGGCTTCTTTGAATAATACAATATGTCTGAAAAACTAGCAGCGTACAAAATGACGACAAACATGCAGCAGAAGCAGTGATTGGAAAATTCATAAATCATTTATGGTATTTAGGGGATAAACTAGTAGCTTTGTCCGTATTGGATGAAGGAATTAAATTTGAAGATAGGTAAAGACTAGACCAAAAAATGTATGGGATAAGGAAGACGTGTCTCATGACTGTTAAACAAATTTCATATAACAGATGATTTGGATGATAAATGATTTGGAACACTTTCTTAGTAAAGATCTTCCTCTTTATAGAATCACTTACGAGTCATAAACTGTTTGATAAGTTACAAATACTAAAAGATTTTTTCCTATTTGATCCTGATTGACGGCAAAATGAAGGAAGCTATTTAAAGAGAAGAGAGATCGTTAAAATACTGAAAATTGTGAATGATACAACTGAAAAAGGAGCACAATATTAATCGAAGAATTTCACAACTAATTTACCAAATGTGAGTCACAAAAACAATTTATTTTACAGACCGTCCAAGACGATTGGAAAAAAATACACACTATCGAGATACATTGCGAAAAGCGTGCGGCTAAGGAAAAATTCTAAAGCATTATTTCATTCTTATTCAACGTAAAATATTTAGATGATATAAAGTGATTAAAAGATTAATTTTAGTGCTACCTCACTGTAAAAATATTTTGTAAACCTAGGAGAAACGTTGTACTGGGTCTAAAGTAAAAACTCAGAGATTTGTGAGAAAATTATCAAAAGTGTTAAAGTTCAACGGCCTAGGGGCACGTGTTATTATTGATCGATCGAGTTCAAATTTTGCACACATTACTTTTTATTATCGTGTCACAAAACTAGGGGGCGTCACTTGTTGAATTCTGAAAAAAAAAATTTCCCATATAAATAAGGACCACCCTAATATATATATATATATATATATATATATATATATATATATATATATATATATACTAGCTTACTACCCGGCGTTGCCCGGGTGCTTTTTAATGCAACATATCTTTTGGACAATATATTGAATGAATTATTTCCAAATGAGCGTAAAAAAATACATTCACAACGCTTTCTTGGCTCAAATCTTCAAAATACTTAAAATAACAAAGAAAATCAAGCATTTGCCGAAAAGGTAGCATCAACTTAAAGCAAAAAAGTATGAGGAATATTGTTTGGGCTCTGTAGTGTCTACTGCTACGTTGTCTGAGGATGAATCAGACGGCCGGTACGTAAATTGTCTTCATGCAAAGACAAATGATTGTCTTTTGCACATCTTCTGGGACAACCTTTTACGTGATGCTTCGAAAAAAACGCGTTGTGCCGCCTTTGTAGGTTTTGCTTTCCCCAATACATCAAAAAATGCAACAGTACTTTTCACATACATTTTATTCAGAAATAAATCATTGAATGTTTCCTTAGAAAGAGTCGTGAGCTTACCAAAAAATAAAAGTCAATCCCTATTATCAGGCACAAATATATACAAAATAGTCTTCTTGGGCACGGTTACAATATTTTCAGATTAATTTAAAATCATTCTCAATGTCCGAAAGCTAAACAAATAGTCCACCGTACAGAAAATAAATTCTGTCAGTGTTGTTAACAGACGATAACTGCGGTGTTTTTGAGAATGAAAGTATCAAGTGATAGGTTATTTTGTATGTTTTCAGGCAAGCACATTTCGCACAAAAAGTTTGCTTAGTATAAAAAAACTTTACCAAATGTGACTGCTCGCTCTTGCCATGGTGATTCAGTGCCATGCCAAAGAGTAAAATTGGATAAGTGTAACTTGCCTAAAAAGACGCACGTCGGCGACATTTTATTTTCTTATATTGACGTCAAATTTCTATTTTCGTAAGTGAAAATGACAGTTAGACAGTAATATTAATGTCTTGTAAAAGATTTAAAATTTATCAAGATTTAAGTTCTAGTTCAAATTTTTAAGATCTAATCCTTGCCGTAAATGTTATACATGATATCACACTGATGCAGGTACAGAGAACATGTATTTAAGTTTGTTGCTTTAGACAGAGTATTCCTTAGAGAGCATCAAAATTTTAATTTAGAGGGATACAATCGTCGTGAGAGGTGGGAATGGATCCACTGGCTACATTACAGTCATTATTTTAAGGTATGTAAAACATTAATAATGGAAGTAGGTGGACGTGAAGTTATTGAACGAACTATTTAAAAACCGTCAATTAAACTGCGTTATGGAGAAAAAAGTAGGCGTGTGCATTTTGGTCACTATCCGTGTTAGATTTTGTTTTTTAATTATTTGCAGGCCGTGAAATTTTTTGAAAAATAAATGTCTTGTTTGTACTTACAACTGCATAATAGACAAATCTTTTGTTTACATTTTACAGCATCTTGTTGCATATTTTGTTCTTCTTATTCACAGCTTAAAAGCAATCGAAATGTATTTCACGTTTCGAAACGTAGTTTAAAAATTAAAAACTTAAATGATTCAAATTTTTCTAATTCATAAATTTAATTCAAAACTTTCTCCTAAATATTGTTCTTAACCCCCCTCATAGCAGCAAGAAGAATTACATTTGTAAGTGAAACCAACCTTGAGCAAGTAACATAAAGCTATCTATATCGAAAATAGTTATATCTCACATACATTGACAGCACTTAATCGTCCAATGTGGTTACACGTGAGATACAAAGTGTTTCACCTTATCCCTATACTGTTTAAGAGAGTTTAAGCTATTATGGTGATAATTTTCCATTCATATCTCACCGCTTTTCTTCAATGACGGTTGAAATGCTTAATGGTAGCTACAAACTTCCAATATTTTTCGATTGTTTACAATAGCAGTTATCGACCTTAGCTTTTTAATTGGGATTGCAGCTTTTTTCAACTTATTTCACGATGAAGAAAAAACTTCATATTGTGGAGTAATATTTCATCATGCCTATAAATAGTAATTTATGTGTGTCAAAAGTTGCATCATACCTGCTAACAGATATAAAACTATTGCTAGTTTGCGAAGATGCTTCATCAGATGTACTATTACTCGCGCGTTAAGGTAATATAAAATTTCAAATGAAGATATTTGTTTATATAAAAAACGTAGCTTTTTTTTTGCAGTTTAAAGCAGTTTAAATTTAAATTAATATTTATTTGCATTTTTTCCAAACTTAAAACTCCAACCCTCCCAAACAGTATGAATTCCACCGAATTATATTTCCGTGTGGTTTTGCGGGGGAAAAAGGTGCACAACCTTTAATTTTAGCACATATTGGCAATCCTAGTATGGTAGCTTATTTGCATGTAAGAAACGTCATGACCATCCCCCTCCCCCTTGAAAGACAAATTCCAGATACGCTACTAAGCACAAATATGATTATTTTGCAATTTATTTGCGAAAATAGTATTTTTTACTCTTGTTCTTTGTTAGAATTCAGCGCTTAGATTTAGTTGAACCGGATTTGGTAAAGATCCGACGTAAATCATGGAATAGTATAATGAACATAAGCACCATCCATTATTAAATTGTTGAAGCTCGTACATGGATAATGAATGAATTATTGATACCGAGCTGGTTTTGATATTTTCTGGGCTGTTCATGTGGGAAATACTGATCTATAATTTCGTTCTACTATTACTGCAACGGAAATACCAAAAGAAAGCATACAAAGTAAAATGTAGAACCGTCGAAGACCGCAGTGCATTCCTGCTTTGTAGGATGCTATTTAAAAATCGCTTAACAGCAGCATTTTGATTTACGTTCGGTTTTCTTGCCAAACATGCTTTACTGTAGTCGCGAATCGGCTTTAACGGCTAACGTTGAGAATACCTTTAGTTTTGATTGCATTTAAAATATTTCCTGGTGGTTATAAGTTGCAAATCATTTTTATTAGCTTGGAATCAAAGTTCCTAAATTTAACGATAGTAGTTAATCTTTGAAGAAACTTCATCTAGGGCAGTTTATTACGGGCTTTTCATTAAGACTAAATTAATAACTATACACAAATTCATTCGTGTAGAAAAGAGCAATTTTATGACTCAAAATATGAATTTAGACCATTTTGTGTCTTTTTAAAATTTAAAAAACCAGCCTATATGAACTCCTGAGCAACAATTTACCTTTGCGCTAAATTTGGAAGAAATTCGACGAAAACTGGATTTGTAGAAGGAACATACACTCCCACACACCCATAAACATACATGTTCTTTGATAGCCTGGAGCGACTTCTATTTAACCGAATTAGGTTATTGGTTATAGTTGAACTGAATTACTTAAAGATTCGACGTAAATCAAGGAATAGTATACAGAAAATTTACACATTTCAAATTGATTTTGTAAGGATCATATGAATGAAATAGATGTGGTTTTAATAAAAGTAACTTATAATGCTGAAACAGTCGAAGATAGCGCGTCAATCTTGAATGTAATATTAATACCTTACTAATGTTTGTATTTTCTATCCTATTAACGTGGAAAACACTGATAAAAAAATTACACGCAACCCTTACTGTTGTGGATTTTTTAATTAAACAAAATTAAAAATTACAATTTAACGGTAGCATTCAAATTAAGTAGAACCATGGGTAGCATCAATGGATCTCTGGGGCTACGAAACGATGTACATCATTACTTCTTATATCTACGGTTCTCTTACGAAACATGCGTTTGGCTTGTCCTAAAAGACATTAACGGCCGCTGTTTATGATACTTTTGTGTTGATTGTGTTTAAAATATTTACTGGTGGTTATAAGTTGCAAATCATTTTTATTAGCTTGGAATCAAAGTTCTTAAATTTAACGATAGTAGTTAATCTTTGAAGAAACTTCATCTAGGGCAGTTTTTTCACGGGCTTTTCATTTAGACTAAATTCAGAACTATACACAAATTTATTTGTGTCGAAAAAAGCAATTTATGATTAAAAATATAAATTTGAACCTCTTCGGATCTTTTTTAAATTCCAAAAACCCGCCTGTATGAATTCCTGAGTAACAATTTACCTCTGTGCCAAATTTGGAAGAAATCCGACGAAAACTGTGGATTTGTAGAAGGGACATACACATATACCCACACACACACAAACATCCATCCATTATATATATATATATATATATATATATATATATATATATATATATATATATATATATATATATATATATATATATATATATATATATATATATATATATATATATATATATATATATATATATATAACAAGTATATTTTCATAAACTTAGCTTTATTTAGAGCCATTTACTGTGAAAACAATACATGTTAAGTAAAATTAATATTTAACTTATATCTGCCTTATACTTAATGATTAAGTGACAAGAGAAGAACAGTATATTTAAAGCCTAATCTTTTGACCACTTTACCCCTCTTTGTTCTAAAAAGTTATACAAAATAAGTGCAGCTAATTCCTAATGATTAAGAGTTCTTGAGACATGTAGGAAACGTGCTTTCGCAATCAATCTGTTCTAAATTCTAACGAACAAAAATTCCCAGGGAAGTTAAAAGAAATGTTTTGATTTTAAAATGTTCCATATGAACGCAAAATAATTTTTTTTTTTTCAAATTAAAATAGTGTCGTGCGTAGTAAAATTTTGAATTTAAAATGCAGTTTCTAACTGCCCTACTCGAAGATAAAAATTTTACACTCATTCGAACATTTGTTTCCAAGCTACAGCCATTTGTTTTATGTAGAGTGGTGGCCAGAATAATAAAGACAGCAAAAAAATTGCACAGAAAAAATATTCTGAAATAATTCAGTAAAATGTATACATAAAATGCTTTTATATGCTAGAAATCATTGTGGAAAGCAGAAAAATTGAAAATACGAAGCATAAATGTTTTGTCGTGACTAATTTAAAAAGTGTCATTGTTAAAACTGGACAATATTATAGGAACAACGAGCATTTTACCATGAAAATAACCTAGTAATCAATAATATCCCCCTTTTTTTTCAATTACTTTTGTCAGTCTTGATGTCATGGAAGTTGAAAAACGTTCTTGGAAACTTTTATCCTGGCTTTTTCAATGGAAAAAATGAGTTCTTGCTTGTTTCGATATTGAATACCAATTTTTCATACTTCGGATGGCAGAATGCCTCACTAAGTTTCCATTAAACTTTGATCGAGCCTTTTGTTCAGCCAGTACAGTAATTTCACGAAATATGCTCAAGCAATGATTTTGAGGTTTGAGAAACATGTAATTAAACATTATTCTGCTGGGACAAATAGTTTAAACTTGTAATTAACTGGGATTTTGCTTTAAAAAAATATTGCTCAGTACATCAACATTACTCTCAGAATTCATTCTGTCTTGCACAAAATATATTGGCATAGTTTCCGTCCGTTGCGAAGCTTCCTCAGACCATTACTAAGGCGCCTCCAAATGTACGCTTTGAGATTTTTTTTCCTTCTCAGAGATCGTTCCAGAAGTACCAAAAACCATCTCGTCCATCCTGATTAAACTTTTTGTCATCAGAACAGATTACAAGTATCCCACTTTTTACCCATAACAACGGATTTTTGGCACACTCAACCCTTGGTCTCTTCTGAAGTTTTTTAAGAGTCTGTCATGGCATTAGTTTCACACGGTGAAACTTTTTCTCTTTTGGTAAAAGATGTTGAACAGTTCGAGAACTGAATCGTAACTTGATTTCTCATCTAATATCTTGTTTTTTGGAGCAAATTCGTCTTACCGTCATTAGTTTCATATACACAGAATCAGAAGATTTCTGAGCTTTTCGTCTTTGTGGTCCTTATTTGCCGGAATTTTTGAAAAAGCTCTAAATGACTGATCTCCATCTATTCCAATTTGTTGGAATTTGACGCACAGTACGTAGTAAAAACTTTCAAGTAACCACTTTCCTTTTCTCAAATTCTTTAAGTTTTGTAGGGGAGACCGGGGCAAGATGACTATATTAACAATTTTCGGGGTTTATTAATTTATTTTTAAGGATAGTAAAATTAATTTCACATGAACTGTTAGAGTAGTCCTTTGTAGTATTAATTATACATTACCATTTAATTTTTCAAATAAAAATAACGAAGGATATTTTTATTTTTCATAACTTTAACAAATCGTCATCTTGCCCCAGTACTGCGGCAAGATAACGACTGTGACCCAGTTGGAGGGTCACAATATTCCATTTACCAAGCAGGACATCTTATAACACCATTCTTAGAAGTTGATGCAAATGAATTACTTGGCATGAATTGTATAGACTTGAGACTACAGGAACTTGGTTTGAGTTTTTTTTTTTTTTTTTGCTCCCATTTTTTTAGTTTCACTAGCTTATTGCTCCTGTTTCTTAAAACAATCCTTTTTTTCTTCCGCTTTGGTCCTTGCTCTGACATTTTTTTGATGGGTGTGCTTGTAAGAATGTTTGAGCTCAGTTTTCTGTTTTTCCTTTTTGTTTTCTCACATTGTGTTGCTTTAGGCAATGCATTGAAATCAGAAACACTAACAGGCTTCTTTGGTGCATCGGAATCAGCATTTGCCATAACTTCTGCTTCGTCTGGAGGGCTTATATGTTGGTTTTCTACTTCCAAGGTCTGAGGATTAGCACTATTATTCTATGTGTCATCGCTAACAACGTCATAGTCCGCTAAAAACAAGAGACTTATGAGTCTCGATCCCTCATTCTTTAAACCCTTTATTGGCATTTCCAAAAGTTGCTGCTTTGAAGTAAGCTGTGCTCAAAAGCTCACCAATATTTTTGTCTGTGACAGTTTGTCCTAGATGACTGATCATAAAGCTGTCACATGCTTGGCTATAGTAGGTTTTTAATGGGCAGAAAAATAACGCATCAGGAGCTAGAGACAATGCGATGTGTAGGGTAGCAACCCAACCATGATAATGTTTTTTCACTGTAATATGAGAAAGCCTGCAAATTTATGTGAGATTTATGATTGACAATAATCAACAGAGCAGGAGAATCTTTGCTTGCTTTAATTCATTCAACTAGTCATTTGGCCAACTAGTCTATAAATAGCCTTTGATAACCCGCTTTCGAACGATACCTCCCTTGAGTCAATGCGTCCTTTAGCGCCAGAGGAGAAGCGCAAGGTTGCGTGGACAAACAAACAGACAAATAAGCGTTTACAGGATTTAATAAAATGGACAACATAGTTAGTTCAATAAATTCCAAACTACGGGCTTCTAGATGACGAGCTCGTCATCTTGCCCCAGGTTGCCTGTTTGAACGGATTCTTCTCAATTGCCATTAAAGAAGGCGCTTAATTGACATTTATTCATAAAAATAGGTAGTATTTAAACTAAGTTATTCATAAATATTAAAGAGACACGGTATATCCTATCTGTATCTGTAGCAGAGCTTATTTACACATGCATAAATGTTATACCATGGCAAAGGTAAACAATCAGAGCTTCAGAACTAACACAAATATGGCGATTTCAGCGTCTCTATACTATTGCTGAACGGACAGCGGATAGGAGCCAGTAGCATGCAGTTGATGCTGTTACCTAGTTTAAAACGGAAAAATTAAGGCATTTGTCATCTTGCCCCGGTCTCCCCTACCTAGCGGAATGACTGTAAAAATAGAATGTGACTACCCTTTTCGCTTACTAACCATTTATATCCTTATATAGCGCATTTTGCAGAGCAAAAAACACGCAAATTTGTCTTTTTAGAACACTCAAATGTAATGTCCTTATAATTTTGTCCGTGTTACTGGGATGTCTAAACTCAAACTTTTTTCTACGAATAAGAAATTCCTTTGCATTTCCAATAAAAGTAATCAAAAAAAGTTTCATTTATTATTATTTTCTAGTCATAAAATTTACATAACTTTCTGGCCAAATGCAGAGAAGAGGTGGTGCTTTTTAGCCTACTTTCCCAGTAAAAATCAGAGAAAGAAGAAAAAAGCATGAAAGAAGGCTTAATACATCTTAAAAATATCCCGAAAAACAAAAAAAAGTCAAAAATAAATAAAATAGTTAGATAAATATTGAAAAATTAAAAATTGGAAAGTATTGGGTATTGAGATGGGGGAAAATGTCTGTCGGTCTGTCTGTCTGTCCCCCCCCCCTAATAACTTTTGAATGAATAGTCCGATTCGAACAATTTTTTTTTTGTTAGAAAGATCTCGGCGAGGACATCTCATTCCCATAATTCATTTTTTGATTTGAACAATTTTTCGTTCAATTTTGAACAGTTTAAAAACACTTAACATTAGCGCCTACGGGGAAATTCAAATCAAAAATAAATCTTGAACTTAGAAGCGAAGTGGCTTCAAACAAACTTTGTAGGGAAAAACTTTTCATAAAAAACATGTATCGAAAATATCTTTTTGATTTGAACAAGTTTTCGTTCAATTTTGAACAGTTCAAATCTCTTAACATTAGCGCCTAAGGGGAAACTGAAAGTCAATATAGATTCCGAACTTAAAGGCGGATTTACTTCAAACAAACTTTGTTGGAGGAAATAGCTCTTGACGACCTACTCCCGACTCCGACTCCGAGAATTTAGGGGCACCTGACACCGACTCTGACTCCTGTTCCCGACAATTAATCGGACTCCGACTCCCCGACTTCGACTCTGACTTCGTAGCTTTGGCAAACATTTATACACGGAGGACAAATGATTGACTCCGATTCTTGGATATTCGACTCCGACTCTTTTATCCCAAAATGAGATTGACTCCGACTCCGACTCCGCTGCTGTGGTTTTAACTGTGAAATAATTATTGTTGATATGATTTGTTTTTATTTTCACGCTAAAGTTTTAATTTAGGTATTTAGTTTTCGGAGAATAAACTCGAAAAATATGCGCAGACGATTTTTTTTTTTTTTTTGACAATGAAAATTATTTCTTTAAGTTGACATTTTATTGTTTTTTTTTTTTATTTTGGTAAGTGCATTAATTCGTTTAAAAAATTATTTTTGGCAATAGGGGAAAAAGAAACGATTTTTTTTATATATGATGTATTTAGTTTAATGCACTTATTATTATTATTTTTTCGTTTTGAAAGCTGTTAAAAAAAAAATTTAATGGAAAGAAGTGTATTAGCTGCTTTGTTTAAAAGGTGCTGCTATTTTATTTGTTCGTTTTTTTTTTTTTTTTTTGAAGAAAAGTAAGGAATATTTTATTCCTAGAAATCAGCTTAAAATATTTATAAAAATATGTTTGAAAAAATTTGCGATTTTAGCTATTTTTGAGAATATTGATCAGGTACTAGAAAGTAGTATGGGTATACGGGAAAGTAGGCTCGTCTAGTTCTAGACGGAACTTCTTGTTACTTTTGACATTATAATCTTGAACACCACTGAATGACCACTTTGCCCTATTGACCACTTTCCCCCATCAGACCCGATAAGATTTCTTGATTACAACACTCAAAAATTACATTTTATGTTAGTATCTTTTTATTTAGGTTAATTCTACATTTTATAATAAAATATAAATTGAAAATTAAGCGAAGAAGAAATACACTCGGTAGAGTAAAAGCTATTAGTACAAAGTTGTATACCGCCTATTTTTTCTCTCAAATTTTTAATTTGAATTTTGTTGGCTGCTTTGAAATTAACGTAGACATAATGATAAAAAGAATTAATTTACATTTTTGAGGGTTGTAATCACACAAGAAATATATACTTCTTTAGTTTTATACTTTTTAGTGCGTACCAAGTGTATATGGAAATAGTCTTTAGATTTAAAAACATTTTTAATTTTATTTTAAAATATTTTCGTTTCGAATTTTATTTGAGGAGAAACTTTTTGAAATTTAAAGCGAATTTAACTGTCAGCTATCCTTATAAAAAACGAACAAGCAAAAAATATAAATCGGTAGGTACTTACTTTAGTTTTAATATGAATGTATCATACACATAAGTAGAGAATAACTTATATTTACAGCTAATTTGCTCAAAATATTGAAAGTTTACATGCTTGAATTGAAAAACAAACAGGAACAGATATGTAGAGAAAAATGCTCAACGAGCCTAAAGTAGTTTTTCACTTAAAAAAAAAGGTTTTAAAATTTCAGAATCCATGCGGCTAACAGCGTGCGACAAATAATTCGATTTTCATCTCTAACATGTTGCATTTGTTTTTGTCATGATTCAGGGGACTGAGTTTCGCGACGCGTACTTTCTTGACGGGCTTGTTTAGTTTTGGGAGAAAGATTTAACTGACGACTCTTCCGCGCTGTTAATATAGTTGTGGTTGACTTAAGTTCTCGCATTTTTGCTAAAGGTGAAGCATATGTAGCTTTAAGCCGAGTAAGGTCCCTAGAGGGACTAATAATCAGTAGTTTAGACCATTGATTCTCAACCTGTGGTCCGCGGATCACCTGTGGTCCGCGGACTGATTTAATGTGGTCCGCGGACTGTTTTCATGTGGTTCGCGGACTGTTTTCATATGGTCCGCGAAGTGAACAGTCATAAAATAATCAATTAAAGGGGTCACAGTACCTTTCAAACACTTTTTTTAAATTTAAGTAAAATTTTATCTTTCTTTGAAACCATAACATGCATACTTATTTCGTAATCAATAGTTTATTTTCAAAATTTAAAAATATTGCCTAGTTTTTTTTTATTCAAAAAATTGAGGAACATTTCAATTTTTTAAAATCCGTAAGGCTTTTTTAATTTTGCACTAATTTAAAAAAAGTTTCTTGCTAAACGATCATTATAATCATCTCTAAAAATCTGTGCATTCATTTGGTTATGAGTTTATTAGAAAATTTTCTGTGATTTATTATGTAAAAAATCAAAGTTTTTTCTTTAAAAAATTTGGTTTTTAAAGATTTAACATGCTCTAAACATTTGAATAATTTATCAAATGCTTATCCAAAGCACAGTTTTGTCAAATATGTTACCCGATTGCAAAAAGTACTACTTTAAAGCTGTATCTTTAATAGAAAAAAAATCCTTAGGGATTCTAATGACATGAAAACACAAAAAAACCATCATCGAGAAAAGGCAATTTAAAGTTTTTCTTTTGCATAAGCACACATAGCGAGCATGGCCTAAAACCACTCATAACTTTTTAAATATTTGAACTAAAGCAATTAAACTTTTCCCCTGTGTTCAGAATAGTTTTTACTTTCTTCTATATCTAATATATAGAAGAAAGTATTGGATTCGTGCAAATTTTCGAATTTCGAATTTTGACGGATTCGAACGTTTTGAGGTGTGCTGAGTCCATTTCGACCATTTTTGGAAAATGTCTGTCTGTCTGTGTGTGTGTGTATGTATGTATGTGTGTATGTATGTATGTGTGTATGTATGTGTGTCACGTCTGTGTGTGACCAGTTTTTTGTGGCCGCTCTACAACAAAAACTACCGCATGAAATCGAACGAAATTTAGTACACATATGTGCCCCTATGTGAACTTGTGCCCATTAGTTTTTGGCGCGAATTCCTCCAAGGGGGGTGGAGCAATGGGACGTTTTTCGAGTTACGCGTGCTTGCTGTTCCTCAGGAAGTAACTGGCGGAATCAAACAAAATTTGGTCCATATGTTGGTATTAACAGGAACAGGTGCTGATTCAATTTTGGTGTCAATAACTCAAACGGGGGTTGAGCTGTAGAACGTTTTTTGTCGTCAATTGTGACTGCTGTATCTCAAGAAATAATGAACGGAATGAAAGAAAAATTTATCGGCAAGTAGCCCTTAGTGGGTATAAGAACTGATTTTATTTTTGTGTCAACAGCTAAAAGGGGGGTAGCGCAATCACCCGTTCTTTTTTTCCATTTTGAGTGCCCTATCTCAAGAAGTAATGCTACGTTCTGGTTGAAATTTGGAATATATGTGAATCCATATGTAAACAGGCTTTGGTTCTATTTTGACGCCAATCGCTCCAAGAGGTGTTGATTTTTTTTTTTTTTTTTTGCGAATAAAAATATTTTCATTAATGCAACAATAAGAAAGATAAATCGTAATAATTGTCGTCTGCGTATTTCTCGTGATTTTAATTGTATGGAAATGATAGGAAATATTATCTCAATGATTTAAAATTTTGAACTGTTGCCATCTTATGTTTGTTAACAAATAAAATATTTGTAATTAATTCAAGCAAGGCTTTTAAAATAACTTTCAATTTTCGCTCTTTGCTTTGCTTTTGCAATAATTCAGACATTGGGATGGTCGTCAAGTTTTTGCATGTGTAATTTCGTTTTTGTTGGGAATATTGCTTCCTCGTCAAGCATGGGGAGGGATCAGAAAAAAAAAAGAAAAATATAGAAGAAAGTTTTGTGATGGCCACAACATACTAGTTAGTTTTGAAATAAGCAATAAAAATTTTTTTGATCGTTTCATCATTTTTGAGGTACTGTAACCCCTTAAATCATTTTTTAAAGATATTTCTGAACAACTTAACATATTGAATCTAGGCCTGCAGAAACCATCTAAAACCGCATTTGACCTTTGGAAAAAACTAGATTCATTTAAGAAAAAAATGTTGATATGGGAGTCCGAAGCTGGAAAAGAATCGTTTGAAATGTTCAACTTGTTTTCAGATTTTATCTCTGAAAATGAAGACTTAAATGAGGACGTTTTACATTCACTGGTTAAGTCCTACTTTAAATCACTTCAAAATTACTTTGAGAAGTACTTCTCTGTTGATACAGATGTGAGGAAAAATAATCTGTGGGTGATTGATCCCTTTTTAGCTACCCACGATAATAATCTGTCTATTCAGGAAAATGAACAGGTTATTGAAATTTCATCCGATGATCATTTAAAAGTGATAAAATCTCACTGCGAAAATGTTTCAGATTTTTAGGATAGAATTACTTGATGAAAGTCCACTACTCAGTGAAAAAGCTTTGGAACTTCTTCTTCCTTTTCATTCCACTTATCTCAGTGAGAGAGCATTTTCAATATTATGTGTCATCAAGAATAAACA
The DNA here is from genome assembly GCF_026930045.1 of Uloborus diversus. Lineage (NCBI taxonomy): Eukaryota > Metazoa > Arthropoda > Arachnida > Araneae > Uloboridae > Uloborus > Uloborus diversus. The sequence continues at coordinate 60,413 of NW_026558552.1, read as the reverse complement.
CAGAAATAGGTTGCTAAATTTGAATGCTCCTATGAGAGACTGGCGTTAACTTCTTTCGAGCCAAATATTGAGAATTTTTTAAGTGAGAAGCAAGACCAAGGGAGTCATTAACGTGTTAATTTGGCGCTATGTCTTTTTATTTTGTTTTTTATATTAATAATACAATCCATCGCCATGGATTCTGAAAGGTACAAGTGGTCCTCAGTGGTGAAAAGGTTGAGAACCACCGGTTTAGACCACCTCAAGTTACATAATAATCTACACGATATAAACTTTCTCAATTAAATGACAAGATTGCGAAATTTGCCGTCTTATGATCATAATAATTAAGTTAATGAAAATTAACTAAAAAGGGTAAAATAAAAATATTTATTAAATAAAAACAAAAAACCCGACTGTAAAAGCCAAAAAAACTAAAAAGAAAAAATATAAGTCCAGTAGTGTTTGGAATTTTATTAAGTATTACTGAATAACGATTCCATTGAAATAGTTTTATAATCGATACACACATAAGACAAATCGTAAATTCAAAAGCAGAATAGAATGATCAACAGTCGGGGCCCATTCCTTTTTGGCCAGTCAAGGAACCCCGTAAAATTTGAATGGGCCCCGACTGTTGACCATCCTATTCTGCTTTTGAATTTATGATTTGTCTTATGTGTGTATCGATTATGAAACTGTTCCAATGGAGTAGTTATTCAGTAATGCTAAAAAAATTCTAAACTACTGGGCTTATATTTTTTTTTTCTTTTTAGTTTTTTTTTTTTTTTTCTTTTTTTCTTTTTAGTGTTTTTTTTTTTTTACGCAGTCGGGTTTTTTGTTTTAATTTAATAAATATTTTTTATTTTTAGAAAAACGCCCATTGTATCTTCTTTTGTGAGTGATATTATGCTTACTACAGGGTAAAAAGCCATCAAAATAACTCTTAACCTCCTAATTTTCATAATAATTTCAAAAAATCTGATTTTTTAAACGAGGGGTTGCTTGAGAAAAAAAAAATTTCTATGTATTTTAAAGCACTATGTTAAATAAAATAAATTCACTTACAGTAGAACCCAATAATCCGAAACATTAGAAAATCTGAACATATGTTTTAAAATTTACTAATAAAAACTGATAAAAAAAAAACTTGGAATAAAACTAGAAATAAAAAAAAATTATAAACGAAGCTAGTAATTTTTTAAAACTTGAAACAAACATTTGAATTGATATTTAAGAATGAAAAAAATACCTTGATCAGTTAAAACGAAATCAATTTTCAATATCGGCAAATAAAATAAAAAAAAAAAACTTCAAACACTTTTTTCGCAATTTTTTGGAAGTTTCACTCACATTCTGCAATTTTATAAGTCACACCTGTACTAGAAAAATGAGGGGAGGGGGAAGGGGCACGGATATTTTGTTCATAGAACTCCAAAATGTATTATTAAAAGCTTTAAAACAAATTTTAAGTTTTTTCTCATTATACGAATTGAAGCGTTTATTCTATGTTTTAAACGATGTAAGAGAAATAAATTTTCCAACAAGTTATTTGAGAGCAGTTGTTTTTTACACTTGCATGACATAAATTCGATTTAAGCACTTAAAACTACAGGCAAACTCAAACAAACAAGAACGTGCTTCTCATCAATTACTGTAAACCCCAATCAGGAATTAAGTTCAGGCTAAATTTAAGGCATACTGCCCCATTGATATTTACTTTGATAAGCACTAAATAAATGCCTAAGGGCTTCAGCTGTGGGTGATAAGTTAATCATTGATCTTTGTTTGTTGGTGGAAAAACAGTTTCTAGCTTATTTTATGGACAGAAGTTACATGAAGACGAGTAGCAAAGATTCGCTAAGATATTTGAAATTTTTAACCAGGTATGCTTGTTTTTTTTTTTTTTCTTTTCTTTTTTTTTTTTTTTTAAAGGTTGGGATAGGTATAAAAATGCACCAATCAAGATAGTCTTACCATCTTTTCCACAATTTCCTTTTTTCCCCGACCTGCAAAAAAAGAGATCATGTCACATCCTGAGAATGAATGGAACCCTCTTTGAGGAACTGCTTTTCGCTGACCGAATTTGTGAGTAAAATCTTGGACTAGATTAAGTCGAAAGTGTTTTCCAGCTACAAATTTAAGCCTCATCTATTTCTCCTCTTTTTTTACAGCTCATGAAAGTGTGATTTGCCTAAAGTGACAGCGAGGGGCAACAGTTCTTACACATATGCTTCTGTATCCTCTTTCTCTAGCATCCAAAGATGTACGAAGATCCTACAATCAGCTTCCTCGTGATTTGATGAACCTAGAACTGTTGCATTCAATGAAAATCACCGTCGAATCATTAAGAGCAAATCAAGATGGTATAGGCAGTGTAATCAGGAAAAACAATTCTGTCTTCTTATCTGCATTCCAGAGGAAACTAATCCAGTTCTCAGGAAGCAAACCAGTTTCTCCAAAATTATATCTTTCTCCTATTCCTCTTATATATCTTGCATCTGTATTCTAAATAGACTTCAGATACTCCAACAAAAAAAAATTTCGGTCCTAGGTCGTTTCTTGTGAACGATGAAAGAACCATCATAGACAATAACATCACAATGTATCTCAACACTTATTCTAAAAAAAAAAATTGGCATTCATCATTTTCATCTTCAGAAACCCCCCCCCCCCCTTCTCAACTCGTATTAGTCTTCTCTAGAGTAGTCTTCATCAATAGGAATACTATTACCTAATTCGTTGAGCAGGAATGTTAATGACTAGTCTTATTTCCAGTTCAAAGAGCTCCATTTATTGAAATCGATGGAGGGTGAGGTTAATTTTCATAGAGGAGAAAATCATCCAGGTTTAAATGTACGACATTGGAAATAATGAAAAGCTTTGAAAATGAATCTGCATCGAATTTTAACCTTTTCATTTAACAGACTTACTGGTTTTTCTGTGAAAATGAAAGGCTAAAAAGTTTTTTTTTCTACCCGTGAATATGAAGTAACTTTTGAGGCACAATTCTTTTCTCTATGAATTTGTTGTAACTTTGTTGTAATCCTCAACTTGCCCAATCTTCATGAGTTGCTCCACATATTCTTCGTCTACTGCTATATTCGTCTCGAAAGAGAACAATTCTTTCGATGTTTATAAAAATGGATTTCCATGTTCATCTATTTCTCTTCAAGGCCTGACTCTTCAAGACCTTTCTTGACAACTGGCTTTGAAAACTTGACATTTTTTCATTGCGCATATAGAGCGTTTCTTTAAATGAGTCGAGGTAACTTTTTCAAAATGTGTAAGTAAATCGATAACTTCAAGACCAACCAACATCCATCTTCTTAAGGCTTTTGGATCTTTGATAGACTAATAACACCCCCGTTTCCTTTCACCCCGCAATGTTTTGCTTATAAGCATGGTCCAAACCAATTACAGAAGACACGTCCATTGTCTTTTTTACAATAAATATTCCTTCTTCGAAGGATTTGTGTGCGTCTGGAAGGTTCGTGGATTAAAGAAGATCTTTTATGAAAAACTGGTAACCGTCGAACATAGTTACTAAAAAGTATATGTACATCGTTTAGTATAGCGATAAAATGGGGGAAAAACATAGAATCAACTCTTCCAAAGTTTCAATAAAGATATTAAAAATGGTTGAAAGCTGTGATCTAATAAACAATAGCCGCGTTCACAACAAACTTTTCGACCCGGTAAATCCCCACTCTGACTCCACAAAAACCGACTGAAAAATTCCCCGTTTCCATGTAAAAAGAGATTCTCCCATTATACCAGAGAAAGCGGTTTTTACCCAGCATCCTTAGCGGCTAGTAGACGAACCATTTTCGCATAATGCACTGTGGGTAAAAACACCGCTTTCACTCCAGAAGCTAACAGGAAGAGAAAGATTCCACATAAACCCCGCAAATAACCGGAATACGGTGAAAAGCAGGTTTTTTCTGGGGTCGAAAGTGTCCATGGAAACGGCCCTAATGGGAGAACCTTTTTTTACATGGAAACGGGAAAATTTTCAATCGGTTTTTTGTGGAGCTAGGGCGGGGATTTACCGGGTCGAAAAGTGCGTTATGAACGTGGCTAAAGAGTAGTTGTGAGGGTAAATCATTCTAATAAAGGACTATAACAATAATAAAACGGATAATTTGACAATATGACACAAATGGGAAATGGTCTTGAAATCCTGAGCACGGACCTGACTTCAAGCCCGTCATTTCGATTTTTTCCAGGAGAGGGGGGAAAATTGAATATACTCAACGAAAATTAAAGTAAATTACAGTAAAAACCAAGCCCACTTACATTTGTCCACAATGATTTTCTAAACCCAGGGGGCGGCAATCGACCTTCTGATCCCCTAAATGAGGAGCCTACCTGAATGCATATAAAGTACAGCATTTCCTGGACCACTAAAGATCTCAATACCTACATAAATCCATGTGTCCATGCGTCACGTGGCTGCAGAATCCCGCAACGAAAACCCCATCTTTGGAAGCAAGCTCCTTAATTGCCTTCGTTTGTACGTGCAAACGCGGTGTCAAAATGAGGCGTTACTCCGCCCTCTCGGAAAACCGAGAATTGCTTTTGTTCAACACGAGCATTCTGCTGTCTACTGATCCAGATTTTCTCCTGTTCCCTGGTCTCGAATGTTTGGCTAACAGAAAAAGAGAAGCCGCTTTAAAGGGATTGGAAAAGGTGATAATAATAATTTTAAAAGGTTAATTATTGTACAGTGGGTTGCTAAATTACTGCGAACATTCAAAAAATTTCATAATTTGATAAAATAGTAATGAAGTTCAATTCAAAATCCTTTCTGGTTTCAGAGCATATTTAACATTGGTTATGTCCTATATATATTAAACTTAGGAAATACATCGAAAAAAAAAGTAGAACAAAAGGAGAGAAAAGAAAATTACGTGGTTCCATTTTACTCTTTGTTTATTTATTTATTTACTTTATTCCTTATTGTGAATATAATTACCGTAAAATCCATGAAATTTCCTTCATGTAAAGCTAAAAATTTTTCTCTATGTTTTTATTCCTTACTAGCGGTGCCCGCACGGTTTTGCTCGTAGTAGAAAATTAAAAAGTCATTTGTTTCGCTTGTATATTTACAAATAATGGATGATGAATTTCTCGCCAATATGGCTATGTTTATTTGCTCGCCCATGTTATGGTAATTTGCTCGTCCACGTTATGATAATTTACTCGTCCATGTTATGATAATTGCTCCGTAAAATAGGCTTAAAATTGGAATAGAAAAAAGAACAAAATCGAATTTTCAAAAAATCGCTTCGAGGTGCTCACCTCTAATATGCTAAGAACTAATTTTGTTCCAAATTTCATGAAAATCGGACGAACGGTCTAGGCGCTATCGCCTAACAGACATCCAGAGATTCAGATATTTCGAGATCCAGACATTCAGAATCGAGTCCCACGCGTTGCACTTTTGAACAAAGTGAAAATGGTCCTAGCATTAGAAGGATGGGTCCAAACTCAGTGCTTTCAAAGGACGAGGGGAAAAGAGTGGTACTCTGGATAGCCTCACCATCTAAAGCAGAGTTTCCGATATTAAAAGAAGAATTGTTAGACAGTGTGTAGCTGCTTTTAAAGGAATTGCGGAGAAATAATTCTTTTACTTATGGAAGACATGGGAATGGTAAAATGGTTTTCTTAAACGGAACCCTTCAGTCGCTCATAGGATCAGTGAAAACCTCACATAAGTAACCACAGTTCAAAAGTAACCACAGAAAGCCTAGGCAACTGGTTCAAGACCGTTAACGTCTATTTAAAAGACAACAGTCACCTGGACAGTTTAGAAAGTCCAAATCGAAATTTTAATTGCGACGAAACTGCCTTTTTTCTCAATCCAAAGGGATCCCGAGTGCTAGCAATTAAAGTTGACAAAAATGTATACAAGTTGTGAACAATGATGGAAAAGAATAGATCACAGTTTTATTCACTGCAAACGCTGCTGGACATCTTCTACCACCAACTGTGATACATAAATACATAAGAATCCCAGATAGCATTAATTTCAGTATGCCCCGTGGTTGGGGATTAGGAAAGTCGGATTCAGGGTGGATGACATGCAAGTCGTTTTTTGAATTTCTGTCCAATGTATTTCAGCCATGGCTAAAAACTCAAGGACTGAATTCAGAACCAATAATTCTGTTTGTAGATGGATGTGTCTCATTTAACACTTGAGACAAGCAGATTCTGTGAAAAAGAGAAAATAAGTTTAATTGCTTTACCCCTCAATGCTTCTCATATTTAACAGCTATTGGAGAGAACACTACAGAGAGAGAAAAAAAACTAGTATGTTGTGGCCATTACGAAACTTTCTTCTATATTTTTCCTTTTTCTGATCCCTCCCCATGCTTGACGAGGAAGCAATATTCCTAACAAAAACAAAATTACACATGCAAAAACTTGACGACCATCCCAATGTCTGAATTATTGTAAAAACAAAACAAAGAGCGAAAACTGAAAGTTACTTTAAAAGCCTTACTTGAATTAATTACAAATATTTTATTTATTAACAAACATAAAATGGCAACAGTTAAAAATTTTAAATCATTGAGATAATATTTCCGATCATTTCCATACAATTAAGATCACGAGAAATACGCAGACGACAATCGATTACGATTTATCTTTCTTATTTTTGCATTAATAAAACTATTTTTATTCGCAAAAAAAAAAAAAAAAATCAACACCTCTTGGAACTATTGGAGTCAAAATTGAACCAAAGCCTGTTTACGTATGGATTCACATATATTCCAAATTTCAACCAGAACGTAGCATTACTTCTTGAGATAGGGCACTCACAATGGAAAAAAAGAACGGGCGATTGCGCTACCCCCCCTTTTTAACTGTTGACACCAAAATAAAATCAGCTCTCATACCCACTAAAGGCTACTTGTCAAAAAATTTTTGTTTAATTCCGTTCGTAATTTCTTCAGATACAGCAGTCACAATTGACGACAAAAAACGTTCTATAACTCAACCCCCGTTTGAGCTATTGACACCAAAATTGAATCAGCACCTGTTCCTGTTAATGGAAACATATGGACCAAATTTTGTTTGATTCCGCCAGTTACTTCCTGAGGAATAGCAAGCACGCGTAACTCGAAAAACGTCCCATTGCTCCACCCCCCTTGGAGGAATTCGCGCCAAAAACTAATGGGCACAAGTTCACATAGGGGCACATATGTGTACTAAATTTCGTTCGATTTCATGCGGTAGTTTTTGTTGTAGAGCGGCCACAAAAAACTGGTCACACACAGATGTGACACATACACACACACATACACACACACACACACACACACACACAGACAGACAGACAGACATTTTCCAAAAATAGTCGAAATGGACTCAGCACACCTCAAAACGTTCGAATCCGTCAAAATTCGAAATTCGAAAATTTGCACGAATCCAATGGGACGTTTTTTGAGTTACGCGTGCTTGCTATTCCTCAGGAAGTAACTGGCGGAATCAAACAAAATTTGGTCCATATGTTTCCATTAACAGGTACAGGTGCTGATTCAATTTTGGTGTCAATAACTCAAACGGGGGTTGAGCTATAGAACGTTTTTTGTCGTCAGTTGTGACTGCTGTATCTCAAGAAATAATGAACGGAATGAAAGAAAAATTTATCGGCAAGTAGTCCTTAGTGGGTATAAGAGCTGATTTTATTTTGGTGTGAACAGCTAAAAAGAGGGTAGCGCAATCGCCCGTTCTTTTTTTCCATTGTGAGTGCCCTATCTCAAGAAGTAATGCTACGTTCTGGTTGAAATTTGGAATATATGTGAATCCATATGTAAACAGGCTTTGGTTCAATTTTGACGCCAATCGCTCCAAGAGGTGTTGATTTTTTTTTTTGAATAAAAATAGCTTTATTAATGCAACAATAAGAAAGATAAATCGTAATAGATTGTCGTTTGTGTATTTCTCGTGATTTTAATTGTATGGAAATGATCGGAAATATTATCCATAGACTAATGATTAGAGTAGACCGAGCTATGGCAACCCTTTTGCTGCTCATAAACCAAACCATGTGACTGGTGGATATCCTAGCAACAGCGGACGTTGATCATAGCAGACGATCAACGCCCGCGAGAAATAAAATAAATATAATTGATGGAACACGGAAGAATGATCTTTTATGGAGTCCGATTTGTAAATTTGTTATTCTAAGTTGTAAATATTTCGTTAATATAGTGAGTTTTCCGTTTAGATCGTATTGTGCATTTCCTTAAGTCAATTTCAATAACTCTATAAGCAATTAAAGATGCAAGGGCCCAAAAAGAATCAGCAAACGGTAAGATTGTTACCTAAAATTTCAATTTAAGATACCGATTAGTACATTTTTGCGTTAACGCAAAACGTTTACGCCATTACTTTCACGCCAACGCTGACGTAGCAGTTCCAAATGAAATAAAAGTTACTGAAAACTGCGATCTAAAACTAATGCCAAAATAAATCATAACTAAAAGAAAAACAGTTCAATCTCTGCACCTGGAAAAAAAATTATAATGAAAATACATTACATCTTAAAATACATGTCGAGTGCCAAACTATAGATAATGTTGCCATCTAGCAACCATGCTGCCAAAGTTTTCGCCAAGCCATCCACTAGTCACATGATGCATCCATGAACCAATTTTTTCATTAGCAAGTCTAGGAAAGCTCGGTCTACTCTTATTCGCAACTCCAACGAACTATAGAGGGCACTGAAGTCACTGTCTAATGGCGGAATTGAAAACTAAAACAAACGCACATGGTAACGAAGAAAATGCTAAAAGTGTTGTGATTTTTGTTCGTACGTATGATTTTTTCGCTTTATTCTTTTTAAATTAATTTTCAAAGTCTTGTGGATATTCTGGCCCACGTAGAAAGAAATGAGAATTCAAGAAGCATTACTAAACGTCAAAGATTAATGCAAACTACGTAGTTCGTAGTTCTAAGCAGCTATTTCCACGATGTTGAATTCGATATTTATCAATTCTTGATAAAACTAAATAATAATTGTGGCCTGACAAGAATAACAATTAATGCTAGAAAATTCAATGTGACATTACAAATTGTTATCGAAAGAAGATGATACTTTTTTGCCTTGCTTGGCTAGCCCTTATTTTTTTTCCATTTGTAGCTGAGTTATTTCTCTCGAATTCTCGAATCGGTTCATTTAAAAATTTTCTGTTTCGATTTTTCTAATTTCTGAGTTACGATTTAATTGTGTCAAGTTATGCAAATCATCAACAAAATTCTCACGGATATATGGTGGTGGTTTTCTTTTCAGTTGATTGACCATTATTTCCTTTCACTTATCGAATTCTGTAATCTTACTACCATTTTATTCCACTCATGATAAAAATTAAAAATGGTTTAACTAAAAACGCGAAATCTCGCCAAGGCTACTTTGCTCGCACTATACTGTAACTATAACCCTAAACAAATTTGGCGAAACCTTTCAGCTGAGAATAAACGGAATAAAGTAAATTCTTTCTCGGTTATTCATTTTGTTCTACGATAATATATTCAAGAAAATATTTTGCATACTGTCCATTCCAACTAAATGCTGCTGTAAAATATGGTAAGTTTAATTAATTTAAGATTTAAAAAAACCCCATATTCTTACAAATTCATACAAAACAAAAAAATTTTTTACCTTGTATAACGTTATCCAAGTTTGTTAATCCAGAATTTTCGCTTTCACCAATTATTAAGGAAATAATGAAAACTAACATTATTTTGAGAAGCTCGAGAATACTACTAAGGGACGAATTAATTTCTGTAGCTGAAAGCAAACTAAGACACACGTTAATAAATACTCAGAACAAACTGCCTGTGTTTACGTCAACAGACACACGTGGAACGCAACGTGGCAATGTTTAAGTTTCATTTGCAGTTTTGTAAATCACCGCAAGGTAGCGTATTCGAGCGCTGGAGTTCCGAATTATTAGTCTATGATATTATCTCAATGATTTAAAATTTTTAACTGTTGCCATCTTATGTTTGTTAACAAATAAAATATTTGTAATTAATTCAAGCAAGGCTTTAAATAATTCAATTTTCGTTCTTTGCTTTTGCAATAATTCAGACTTTGGGATGGTCGTCAAGATTTTGCATGTGTAATTTTGTTTTTGTTGGGAATATTGCTTCCTCGTCAAGCATGGGGAGGGATCAGAAAAAAAAGAAAAATATAGAAGAAAGTTTCGTGATGGCCACAACATACTAATATATAGAAGATATAGAAGAAAGTATTGGATTCGTGCAAATTTTCGAATTTTGACGCATTCGAACGTTTTGAGGTGTGCTGAGTCCATTTCGACTATTTTTGGAAAATGTCTGTCTGTGTGTGTGTGTGTCCGTGTGTGTTTGTGGGTGTGTGTCACGCCTGTGTGTAACCAGTTTTTTGTGGCCGCTCTACAATAAAAACTACCGCATGAAATCAAACGAAATTTGGTACACATATGTGCCCCTATGTGAACTTGTGCCCATTGGTTTTTGGCGCGAATTCCTCCAAGGGGGTGGAGCAATGGGACGTTTTTTTGAGTTGCGCGTGCTTGCTATTCTTCAGGAAGTAACTGGCGGAATCAAACAAAATTTGGTCCATATGTTGTCATTAACAGGAACAGGTGCTGATTCAATTTTGGTGTCAATAACTCAAACGGGGGTTAAGCTATAGAACGTTTTTTGTCGTAGATTGTGACTACTGTATCTCAAGAAATAATGAACGGAATGAAAGAAGAATTTATCGGCAAGTAGCCCTTAGTGGGTATAAGAGCTGATTTTATTTTGGTGTCAACAGCTAAAAAGGAGGTAGCGCAATCGCCCGTTCTTTTTTTCCATTGTGAGTGCCCTATCTCAGGAAGTAATGCTACGTTCCGGTTGAAATTTGGAATATATGTGAATCCATATGTAAACAGGCTTTGGTTCAATTTTGACGCCAATCGCTAAAAGAGGTGTTGATTTTTTTGAGCAATCACGATTGCTTATTGTTCTCACTTGACTGTTTTTGGCGTTCCTTTGATTTTTCCCACCGCCACCCTCCGCACCATCACCGTCGGCGGACTCCTCACGATGCTGCTCCTATAGCGAAAGCCGTCTTCAGGTTGCATCCATGTCCTACACACACGCACATACATACACAACTAAACACACACGCACGCACACACACACACACACACACAAACACATACACCTACACAGACATACACATACCCCCCCCCCCCCAACACACACACATTCATATACACAACTACCCACACACTTATACCAGCACACAGACACAAACACACATGCCTACACACATACACATACCGCCGACACACAAGCACACACGCCTACATACACACACTCGTGATTGCAAAAAACATAATTTGAATTCAAGATGCCAAAAATTCAAATTAATATATATATATATATATATATATATATATATATATATATATATATATATATATATATATATATATATATATATATATTAGGGTGATCCTTATTTATATGGGAAAAAAATCGGAATACAACAAGTGATGCCCCCTAGTTTTGTGACACTATAATAAAAAGTAACATGTGCAAAATTTGAACTCGATCGGTCAATAATAATAACACGTGCCCCTAGGCCGTTGAACTTTAACACTTTTGATAATTTTCCCACAAATCTTCGAAATTTTACTTCAGACTCAGTACATCGTTTCTCCTAGGTTTTCAAAATATTTTTTCAGTGAGGTAGCACTAAAATTAATCTTTATAATTATTTTATATCATCTAAAGATTTTACGTTGAATAAGAATGAAATAATGCTTTAGAAACTTTCCTTAATCGTACGCTTTTCTCAATGTATCTCGATAGTGTGTATTTTTTTCCGATAGTCTTGGACGATCAGTAAAATAAATTGATTTTGTGACTCATATTCGGTAAATTAGTTGCGAAATTCTTCGATTAATATTGTGCTCCTCTTTCAGTTGTATCATTCACAATTTTCAATATTTTAACGATCTTTCTTACCTTTAAAGAGTTTCCTTCATTTTGCCGTGAATCAGGATCAAATAGAAAAAAAATATCTTTTAGTATTTGTAACTTATCAAACAGTTTTATTGACTGGTAATTGATTCTATGACAAGGAAGATCTTTACCAAGAAAGTATTCCAAATCATCTCCAGTTATCGGAAATTTGTTAAACAGTCATCAGACACGTCTTCCTTATCACAATTATTTTTTGGACTAGTGTTTTCCTATCTTCAAAATTAATTCCTTCATTTTATGCGGACAAAGATACTAGTTTATCCCCTAAATACCATAAGTGATTTATAAATTTTCCAATCACTGCTTCTGCTGCATATTTGTCGTCATTTTGTATGCTGATAGTTTTTCAGACATATTATATTATTCAAAGGAGCCTCGATTGGGTTGTTGCGAAAAACCGTATCTTCATACAGCATTTAATTGTAAAACAGCTTTGTAAAACAGCATTGAAGGGCTTTCTTTTCATGTAAGGTCAATTTAAATTGTTTCCTAAATATAAAAATTTTCAAACAAAAATTCCTTTTGCCAGCTATGTGGCTCAGGGATAAGCTCCAGGTTGCCCAAAACATATCCCTGTAGGAGGAAATTCACCAGGAAATATTATTACAAGTTATGAGAATTATCTGTAATCTTTCTCAATTCCGCTTTTTACGAACAATAAATAATATGTTATCAAATTCGTCTTTTAGAATTTAAGTGGTATGTGTACTTGATTGAAATGTTATAAGTTCTGAATGATGGAGATCTTTCCACAAAATTTTGAAGCGCTTAAATAATTGAATATCTGATCTAGAACTAAGAAAGGCAAGAACTTCTTTAAGAACGCACTCTGCAGTACGATTTCAAGTGCATGATGATGGCAATCCAAATGTAATATATCACCGTTAAGATTTTGCTCTAAAAAATTGCATGCACAATGTATAAGGTTGATATTGCAAGTCGTTGTATCAAACACTACAGCTAGAACAGTTAGTAATAAAGAGCTATCATATAAGATATCATAAGCAACTGAGGAAATATCTAAGAAAATCCGTGTAGCTGTTCAATATTAGGACCTGAAGCTATCACGGTAATCCTGTCGGCGTTCTTTTTCTAGTTACATCTGGATGTAGTTTTGTATCCCAGTGAATAACTACAAAATCTAAATTTAAATTCATGAAATTTAATTTTACCTCTCGAAGATTTTCTCTTGCTCTCTTAAGGAATGTACCATTGATCATTAGGTCATTTGGATTCAAATTTACTGCGTCTATATAGGCTATAAATAAATGAATAACATCTTTATCCCAAATATGGCATTTGTCTAACAGTGATGAAAGCCGAGCAGATATCAATAGTTGTCAAGCTTTTTTTCATTGTGGTAGACCAGCTGTAGAAAACCAAAGTTCAACAGCATAGGATAGATATCCATTTCGGTTTCTAAATCTTGTGAATCACAAGAATTTGATGATAATAAAGGACTATGTACTGAAGTAGAAGAAAATTAATTTAAAGTATAGATTTCTCCATTGTTCTGATCTGGATATTTTTTTTTTAATTTATATTTTAGCTATGGAAAATACAGTATATTTTTATGTTAGGAGTAATCGAGGATTTTTCGAAATTTATAATTTTAAAAATTAAAAATTGTATAAGCATTTAGGTATGTTTATAACTAAAGAACAGCGAATTAAAATATAATTGCAATTACTTATATTTATAGCATTGAAACCTTGCGACTTTATTTGCCACACCTATTACATACACAGGGAATTTTGTAAATCAACACCCCCAAAGCCTGGAGGAAGCAATTTGATGCTGCTTGGTTCGAACAAGCGCAGAAGAGCGTTACGCTTGACCCAACGCCATTGGTGTACATGTACCCTCTGTAACATGTTAAATTTTACTGAATGAAGGTGAGAGAATGGTCAGTCTGGAAGTAGCAGCACCTATTGAGGTTCAAAACTACTTTAAATATAAAACGTTAGAATTTTTTTTACATAAAAATGAGAAAATCCGCAATTTTTTCTTCGAAACTAAAAAAAAGGGGGCCCCTAGGGGCACGTGTTAATATTCATGGATTGACTTAAAATTTTGCAGGGATCATTTATTTGTATAATGGAACAAATTTAGGGGGCGTCTGCAACTTCAAAAATAAGGACCACCCTAACATATATATATATATATATATATATATATATATATATATATATATATATATATATATATATATATATATATATATATTATATATATATATATATATTTGCGAATAAAAATAGCTTTATTAATGCAACAATAAGAAAGATAGGTTGTAAAGATAGAATCGTAATAGGTTGTCGTCTGCATATTTCTCGTGATGTTAATGGTATGGAATTGATCGGAAATATTATCTCAATGATTTAAAATTTGTAACTGTTGCCATCTAATGTTTGTTAACAAATAAAATATTTGTAATTAATTCAAGCAAGGCTTTTAAAATAACTCAATTTTCGCTCTTCACTTTGCTTTTGCAATAATTCAGACATTGAGATGGTCGCCAAGTTTTTCCATGTGTAATTTTGTTTTTGTTGGGAATATTGCTTCCTCGTCAAGCATGGGGAAGGATCAGAAAAAAAAAAGAAAAATATAGAAGAAAGTTTCGTGATTGCCACAACATACTAGTTTTCGTTTGTAAAAACCTCGCTGGCGTCTTAAATTCTAATTTATTTAATTTATTTATTTATTATTTTTTATGATGAAAATTTTCTAGTTGAGGCACTCAATTACTGTTCATTTGAATTTAAAGTTTTTGTACTAGAAATAAAGAACGTTGTCAAATTTTTAAGAGAAAAAAAAAGAAATCTCGTATGTAACGTTGCACTACATTTCGTATAGTTGTACGTTTGATGATGGTGATGGCCTGAGAATTTTTCATTGCATATTGTAATCACTTAAATTGGAAAAGGAAATATACAGGGACCATGGGGATGCAAGTTTTATGAGCCAACTGATCTGCTGCTGGTGCTGTAAAAACAATGCTAGAAACCATATATTATTCCGCAATGAATTTATTCGGGGTTGAATTCCATTGCCTAGATTAGACAAATTAAAGTTGCGAAATAAAATTATTAGGATATCGTCTTTTATTTTAAAAGCTTGAAAAGAAGTCTTGAGAAGTACCCTATTGAAGAAATTCTCCCAATTGCCCGTTTTTCTTGTTAAACATACGGAGTCTTTCAAATAGATATTCAAAGTATTTCAAATGTGGAATGGTCAGTTTTTACACCTCTTCGTAAAGTCCCTGCAATTTGTAAAAAAAAATTTCCAAAAGTCTGTTGATTGATTTTTTGAAATAGTTGAATTTATTAATTTTTTTCAGTTTCACAATCAACATGTCAATCCACATTAATTTGCGTTCCTGGTTTTCTTGAGCAAATCATGCGTTAATAGAAGCGTTTTCGTTGATTCTCTGTGGAGGTGGCAAACAAAAAAGTCTTCTATTAAGTGTCCACTTTATTCAAAACTTTTGCCTCTAATTTTTATATCGCTTGACATTGAACGATAGGCATATTATTTCTACTGACGCTCTCCTTACAATATGTCGTCACAGACATTTTTTTTTTAAATGTTTGCCATAAAATAATAGGATCTAATAGTTGACATAAAAGTTAAAATAGTTGTAAAGAATTCTCTGAGTTTAGGAGCGGAGTCAGAACGTTGCATGTATCAACTAAGGTTAGTTTCCAAGGTTTGTCGTCGTCTGTAAGATAGAGTCCTTTACATGGTGCTTGATAAGTTGGCAAGATCATTAACTGTCAAACGACATTTTTACCTATATAGGACCACGAAAATATTCCAAATGAATTCTTATGTGACAAAAATCCGAAGGGATAGTAGGAAGTATATTGTATATTCTACTAAAAGGTGAGACTTGTGTGATCAATCCCGGGATGTCTTCCAACTTCTTGCACTCGTTTTCTTCGCAAAATTTCCGTTTTTCACATGCCTCTACTTTTTTTTTTTTTTTTTTTTTTGGCAATTTCTTTCTGAAAGGATATTTATGAGCTATATTATTTTATTGCATCGTATTTAAATGCTTATATGAAATACGGTCATCATGAAGAATAGTTCTCCAAACAACTTTTTTCCCCTCTTCTTTGTCAATTCTTTACTGTCTTTTTTTTTTTTTTTTTTTTTGGCTTTAACTCTTAAATTTGAAAGTATTGTTATTATGTGCAATTACTCTTTCAGTTGAGCATTTTCTAAACTAAATGTACTAATACAAAAAAGCGTGGGGTGCTGTCTATTTACATTTTTGCTTGGACAACAAATGGAAGAAATTCAAGACAACTGATAAGAAGCCACCCACGCTTTTTTTGTATTACATTAAAATTAAGTGATTGTTCAACTACTATCATCCAAAGATTATTTTTCACTTTTTAGTTCATTTTGCTACGAAAGCGTGTTTTTTTAGTTTTTTAAACTATTATTTTATTTTTCTGCTTTTTAGTCTCATGTTGGAGAATTATCAAGCGACGAAATTATTTATAAAACGAGTGCGAGGTAATATCATAAAGTTAAAACAAGGGCACCCCGATGGGAAGCTACTGTGAGTCATCGATGTATGTTTGCAGAAATCATATTTATATTACTTTGAAAATTTGAGATGCATTTGAATAAAAGTTTTGTTCAACAATGGTCTGATCAGCAATGAATTTCCAATTGAAGGCTCACCTAAATTTTGGCATGAAATTAGTTAAAAACAATTATATTTCATGTTCTAATTACCTTGGAACATTGGAACAAATTTTGTCTGATGCAGAAAAATTAAAGGTTTTTGTAGATATTTTTAAATAATTTTTGCGAGCATTTTTTGATGTATTTTTTTAAATTTTTCCTTTTTCACATTGTTGGATTTATGCCAAAATATTGATTAAAATTGGAGGAAATTAACAATTAAAAGGGTTAATTAATTAATTTGATTATAGAATATTGCATTGTCATCGGGTCTGAGATCGCGTGCCAAATTTCAAAAGAATCCGATTGCAGGAAGTGGGCGAAATTTGAGCTGCAAGATTCCTTTACAAGATACATACATACATACATACAGGTGAAGCTAATAAAAGCGTGTTAATAAAAGAGTCAAAGAGACGAAAAGTATTTTAACATTTAAGGACCACTAAGGTTTCCCTCTTTTTTTTAAATTAATTAATTAATTTATTTATTTTTTTATTACACCACTAAAAGAACATAGACGGCCTCATTTCAGAAGCTCCCCCACTCTTCTTCGCGACGGCCCTGCCTCCCTCCAGCCACAAGCCCATGCGTAAAAAGAAGCTGGAAAGGATTCCAAACACATAAAAAAACATCAAAATTTACATTTTGTTGTTAGTAGAGCGGCCCGAAAGACTTTACTGTTAGTTGATCGGCCCGAAACAACACCGGCCCACCGGGCAAGTGCCTGGCAGCCCGCCGCCGCCGCACAGTGGGGCAGCCTAATGTTAATTTTGGACATTGGGCGGAAAATTAAACCATTTAGTTTTGCATTTTTACTGTTGTATTGATAAACTAAGAACATATTCCCACTAATCTTACTAGTTTTTAACATTATTACCCGAAGATGATACCTTGAATTCGAAGAATTAACTAGCTACTTCGTTAGAAGACAATTTAGTAAACAGTAGATAACTGTTCAAATTTAATAGTGTGATGTGCTGGGCTTTATGCACTCCTAATAAATAAGAAAAACACCCAAAAACGTTTCTTAGAAAATACGAAAATTTTAGAGATAATTTTCAAAGTATTTTGAATGTATTTTGGAATTACGAAAATCGCTAACAAACGCTAACAAAACTATTATATCCCAAGCATTGTAGAGAGTTTCAGCTTTCATAATCCGGTTTCAGTTTTTGCCTAAACCTGCCTATTCAAAAGATATTGAAAATTAAAGATAATAAATATTTTACTACGAGGACGACGAAACGAATACGAAATGAACGTTGCACGAAACGTATTATTTACGTTGGTTTTTTCACTTTAATCAAGTAAACATGTTTACAGTTTTCAGTTTGTTTACTTTTTATTGCAAATTATTTCAACTAAATACTTCGAGAAATTAGTTTCATTGTGTCATTTGTCGACTGTGGGACAAAATCATATGAGATGCTTAGAAGAATGGTTTCGTTTGCTTATTTCGGAAACTACAGAAATTAGTACTATTTTGAGTTATAAGTGACAGCAGACGAAAAATACACAATAATCTCCCAAAAATACTTCTCATAAATTGTATGTACACAATAACAAACACATCACAAAATGAGTAAAAATGAAAACAAGGAGCAGACATATTTTGAAAAGATCAAAATATTATACATGTACAATCAAGAAAAGTGTTTTTCTTCAAAAAGCAAATGTTTGTCTTTAATAAACATTTAATTTCTTTTATACATTCTATATTAGGAGAACTTACAGCAAGCTATTTACTTTTTAGAGCATTAAAAGTTATTTACTTTTGATTTTAGTCCAGCAAGTTGTCTAACAAACAAAAGTAAACACTTTTTAATTTAAATATCCATTTAATACTTCACCAGATTTATCCAAAATAAATTCTGAAGGAATTATCATGCCTAAAAATTTCATCTTTTATTCTGAAGTATCATCGTCAGAATCCCCGAGTTCAAGCTATCCAATATCCGAAAGTAATCAGTGACGCTTCGGATTTTTTTTTTTTTTTCGTGTATGCCAAGTTGTAAAAAGTCATTAAAAAAATAATTTAAAATATCGTCTGTTATTAAACAGCCATAAACGAAAAAAATAGAACATTGTGATAAAAAATGAATTTAACTTTAATTTTTAATCTATCGTCTTCTCATGCTTCATTTAATGATATTTTCTAAATAGGTCTTGGCCTTAGTTAAAGTTGTGGTTTATGTTCTAAAGATTTCGCTCATCAATTATTGCTATTCGGTGATCTATAAATACGTTTTTTGTGCAGTCTAAAGTTTTGTACTTAACAATGTAATTCTACGATGGCTCTAGTGTATACGAATTCTAGTGTACGCTCGCTTTGGTAAGCAAACTTGAATGATATCGATGCTTGACCCCATAGACTTGCTGGTGAAAGATGAGTTTCAAAACCAACCGTTACCTTTTTATTTTTTTAAAGACAATTCTATTCCTTTTACCGATTACGACCTGGCTCTGGAAAAATGGATTGACACTCTTGGTTCAGAGATTACAAATACGACAAAGACGAAATTAAGAGATAAATTGAGAAAATGGTGCAATTATTTATCAACGAAGTGGTCTTCGTCAAATAGAACTCTGGAACCGTTTCTCAGGAAAAATGAACAGTGGCAGAATATGGATTTGTCTTTTTTGGAACAATTCATTTATGAACTTGTGCCTTCTTCATCAACAGGTATTTCTACTCCATTACGCTCGAAATCGTTTGAACATTTGTCCGATCGACAAAAACGGAGAAAAACTGAACATTTAAGAAACTGTTCTGACGAAATGTTTAATTTTGTCTTAAACAAAAAGCTCAGGTCTGACGACGAGGCAGTATATATTTTTAATTTTATCCAAAACCATCCCGAGCATATTAAAACAATAAAAGTATTTTTTGAAAATCTCTCTAAACCTAATAATATTCCTGGTTACAATGAAAAAATGTTGGCCATGTATGCAACTGCTAAACTTACGAGGTTTCAATATGATGCTCTCAGAAAAAATGCAAAAGATTTGGGCAGGAACATTTATCCCAGTTATAAAAAAATTCAAATTACTAAAAAATAGTGCAAGAATACTAAACGACTTTAAATCTAAGCTGGGGTTGATGGTAGATTATGTAAAACAAGGCCATGGAACATCCAACAATGGAAATACGTCACGAAAGTTCTTTGCGAATGCAGAATTATCAGCTTCCATAACCGGAATAAATCTTGACATGGTAAAACGATTTTGCAAGTTATTTCATCTGGATTCACGATTAAATTTAAAAAATTTGAAATATATACGAAAGACACAGCTCAGATATATGTGAATTTGTATGGTTGGTATTTTATGCCCGTTACAGTGCATAAATTACTTATACACGGACCCGAAATAGCTAAGTATGCTATAATACCAATCGGTCAACTCTCCGAAGACGCTCAAGAGGCAAACCATAAGTATTTTCGATCGTATAGGGAATTGCATTCAAGGAAAACGTCCAGAATAGATAACAATAGAGACGTTTTTAATAATTTATTAATCAATTCTGATCCTCTTATCTCAAATTTGCGTCCAAAGATTTGCAGTTTGCACCACGAAATGTCACAACAAGTGAAGAATTTGCTTGAAGATGATGGAATGGAAATTGGCTAAAATACATATTTCTTTAAAAATTGTTTTTAAATGTTAATTAAATATTTTATTTTGCACTAATGACTTAGTATTTGATTATCTTTACATTTTAAATAACAAAATATTATCACATTTTTAAGTAGAAATTGGTTTTACTGAAATGTCCAAGCTCTCCGTACACTTGCCCCACTGTGCACCGGCTGTATCCGCTACTGTCTCCCGCTACCGATTACAAAGTACCTTTTTCAACGCAAGATATGTGAGCTTTTGAATGGAATGCATGACTTCGCATCCATTTACTTACATTTTTTTGCATTGAAAAAACAGGCTCATTGTAATCTCAAAACTTGTCTTCCATATTTTTCACTAACTTGCGCTTTTAGCACTTCTTTATAATATAACTAGCAGTACCCGCACAGCGATGCCCGTGCTAAAAATGTAATGGAAGTCCGTTGAATAAAAAAACCTGACGCCCCCTCCTCCTCCGATGTGAAATGATCATTTTTCTTTGTATAAAATGCGTACACACCTTTTCAAAAAAAACCCTATTCAAGTTTCTTTGGGATTTAAAACTTTTGATCAAATCATTAAATTAGATTTACAGTTGCTTTAAAACTCTATTTAGCGAGTGAAACAATTTTTACTGCAATTTAAAATGATTCGCCAATAATAATAAAAAAAAAGACATCAAATAATATCTTTCTAATGCAAAAATAGTTCCGCAACTCTATTGTTTATCGCCAAACTCACCCAGCAACCACGCTATCATAATCCATCTGTCTAACAGGGAAAAAAAACATCCCGCCCAGAGCCGTGTCCAAGGGGAGGGTTTTAGGGGTTAAACCCCTCCCATTGGTGAAAAATAATAAACCAAATGAAGAAAAGTGCAAATTTGGCTTAAAATTAACTTGAATGTTGAAGTTTGTGCACGGCATTTTTTTTTTTTTTTTTATCATCCCCTTTTAAGTTTCCTAGAAATTTAGAAATGCCTTCTCTTTATCGACTAAAATCATACTTTGGAGAAGGAGAGATGTCTTTTTTCAGAGAGTAAACTATTGAATCACATTAAAATTGCCAATAATGGGGAAAATGACATTAAATTGGCGTAAAAGGGAGTCATGTGATGCACATATCAGCTCGTTTGTAAAAGGAAGTAAAAAGAACTATTTATTGGATTTTTTCGAATTGTAGCCTATGTCACTCAGTAAGAAAGCACTTCTCATAGAGTTTCATATAGTGAAGGAAATTTTCAAATAGGTGCAGTGGTTCCAGAGATTACCTCGAACATATAAACACACAAAAATCCGCCCTCTCTCTTTATAATATTAGTATAGATTAAAGCAAAAAAAAGACAAAGTTTTCTAACAAATCTAAATAGTACCGTTTCTCGAAGATACTTTATCATTTATAGTTCAGCTGCAGCGGTGTCAGTGTGACGCTCCAAAATCTCCATATTGTTTGTTAAATTAGTAGTTCTATACTTTATTGTATGTTCTATGCAGGAGTTGTATGTTTAATCAAAACAAACACCGAATATTTGTCGCATTTACAATTCCGTTCTTGCAGAAATCATAATTTACAATTATTATTTAAGTGTTTATATATTTTTTGAACCCTTTGTCAGTGTGACGCTCCAAAATCTCCATATTGTTTGTTAAATTAGTAGTTCTATACTTTATTGTATGTTCTATGCAGGAGTTGTATGTTTAATCAAAACAAACACCGAATATTTGTCGCATTTACAATTCCGTTCTTGCAGAAATCATAATTTACAATTATTATTTAAGTGTTTATATATTTTTTGAACCCTTGTGGCTCAGAGGTAGACTTTCACGCCACAGGTCCGGGTTTTATCCCAATGTGTTGACTTAGTCGTTCATCCCTTTGGTGGGCCGATAAAATGAGTACCAAGCGCGCTTGGGAACTAAACCCTGGAGGCGTTAGGCTGACCACCTAACCGGAACATCTGCCTAGCACCCCAGAGCCCTTGGTCAGGGAGACTGAGATGAGCACAGTAGGCCTTAGTCCCCGTGGGCTAACGTGCCACTGGGTTTGGTTTGGTATATATCTTTTAACTCTACAAATTTTATCCCGGTTAAATGGGGGCCGATAAACGACGTTCCACCGAAAAAATACAATAACAGATATGGTAATATTACTTAAAGCAAAATCTTCTAGGAATTTGAATCCTCGTTTTGTCCCTCATTGTGACCATCAAACAGAAATGAATAATTTTTTGGCACACCGTTGTGTTTTCCTGAAAATGCAGAAATGAATGAAAAATTATTGAAACCAAAACCCCTCCCTTTATGAAATCCTGGACACGGGCCTGCGTGGAACATTTAAAAATCATCGTCAGAAAAAAAGAGAACGTCGTACATTTCACTCGGATAAAAACAAATCAAAAGTTTCTTTTCTTTCAAAACAAATCGCGAAAACAATGAATTACATTTACGGTTGCTTTGAAACAATAATCCTACACTGAACCCTGCTCAGCGCATAACGCGCCAAACGACCACGCTACCGGAACCCAGCCCTTTTGCGAGTGAAGCGGATGTTTTTTCTTTGGCAATAATAAATGATTGGCCAAACAAACAAAAAAGTATAAAATCACATTAACAGTAGCTTTCAAATCTTTATATATTAAGAGCTGTGTTGCTCGGCTTTGCCCGGTTTACCTTGAGAATAAAAATTGCGTCAAGTGACATATATTCAACAATCGGGATTAAATAAAAAAAAAAACGCTATGCAAAATTACCCTTCCAAACAATAACGACAGATATTAAAATACTGTTAAGAAATTAAAATGTGAAAAATTGATTTTAAAAGCGTAACCATGGAAACACAAAATAAAATGAGTTTAAGAAATTAAATGCAAAATAAGGAAAGAAACAATGGATTCAAAAAGCGTAACCGTGGAAACGCGAAAGTAAAATGGTTGACAACCTGAATCAAAATGACATTTTTCGAAATTGATTTAAAAACGCTTGTAACTTTTTTTCCTTTGAAGACAGAAGCTATGTTTTTCGACCACACGTCAAGGGAGATCTGGAGTAAAAAATGTCGCTTTTTCTAATGGTGTCAAAAAGAAAACTGTGGGACAATTCCTTCACTTTTTATTGATAGATTGAAGAAAGTAGTACCTAAATTTTAGCTAAGCCTAAAAAAGTTCGAGCTAAAAACGCAAATTACTCCCGCCGTAATTGAGTTAGAGCATTTAAACAAATTGTTTAGAACGTGGAAAATTCTACCCTTTTGCACATATTAATATATAATATTAATATGTGCAAGTAATTTTTCACTCCCATATATGGGAATTTATATGAAATTTGAGCCTAAATTGGAATAAAAAAAGAACTATTTATCAGATTTTTTCGAATTATATCCTATGTCACTCAGTAAGAAAGCACCTTTCATATAGTGGAGGAATTTTTCAAATAGGTGCAGTGGTTCTGGAGATTACTTCCAACATATAAACACACAAAAATCCGCCCTCTCTCTTTATAATACTAGTATAGATGAATTTCTTTCTGGTGCTGGAATCTGTTAATTCGTATCTGGCATGATTTGTTTTTTATACCTTGTATATATTTTGTAAAGCTTAAACAAGCAAGTTCAGTTTAAAAAAAACTTACATCGTGATGCATCGCTACATCGCAATGTAAGGTTGGCGATGCATCACGATGTAGAAATTCCTACATCGCCCAACCATAAGTAGAACTAAGGATTTCAAGCTGTTGAGAACTAAAGGGTTATTTTCTTTTAAATGATAAAAACTTCTTAAATTACACACATAATTTAAAAAAATATTCAAGAAAACTAAATTAACAAAAATTGCATAGTTGTAAAATTATTTCTAAATGAAATACCCAAACTGTGAACAGAAAATTATGTTAAGTATTAAAAAGTCCCCCCTCACCATCCCAATCAACACATTTTAATTCAATAATAAAAATAACAACTGAAAATGAACATAAGAAACTCATCACTAAATGAAATCTTTTAATAATCAATTCCGTAATACCAATTTCTTTTTACAGATGCAAAATTTCCAGCACTAAACATAGGTGCAAATAAAAACTTTTTTTTTGTTTAAAATAAGTGAAGTAGAATAAAGAAATAGGATAAGAGACATGTATAATTTTAACAATTTACAAAAGCATTGGATGACTAAATCTGACTTTTGTATGCAAATATTTTCACTTGCAACAGTTCCATAATGTACAAATAATAACAAATTTCAACAAATCATTAAAATTATTAATGACACAAATAAGGAAAACAATAAAATAACAAATGCTTATGTATTAGCATAACTTAGTTGGCACAATGCCTTAATGTTTTGACAGCACAGATCCCCCGCAGCTTTTTTCCAAAAAAAAAATGTAGGGGAAAAAAACAAAAAGAGTTCAAAAGCAATACAGTAAGAGAAAGAAAAGGGTTATGTAAAAAGATAGGAAATGAATGATAAACATTTGGAGAAAAAATTGCAAAAGTAAAAATGAATCAAATTTAAAGCAATCAGTTCAACATTCTAGTTCACTAGCAAATTTTATTGTTAATAAAGTTTTTAATTTTCCTTTCTGTGGCACAGCAAACACAATAACATATATTTTAACTTGTAAGACGTCAGAGAAAGTTGGTAGTTATTAAAGTTTAGATGCAGATGGATTCAAATTTTGGGTACTAGAAACAGTTTACTCGGTCATAAAAACAAAAACACGGGGGTTTTAAGAAATGTCTTACAATGTAAAAATAGCAGGTTCAAGTTAAAACAGCCCTGTACCACGGTTGCTTTACTGTGTGCAAAGTTAATTCTACAAAAAAAAAAAAAAAAAAAAACTTTTCATTTCATTTTAATAAAATATTCTGATTTGTATTTTAAAAAAAAGAGAGAGAAATTTTTATGAAAATAATCGATTGAATTTCTTTGTTTATCATTCAATCGACCCAATAATGGTCAACTATGAGAAATTTAGTAACAAAATTAAGGTTAAATAACACTAAATTATTGATATTGTAAAAATTTGAATAAGCCAATTAATGGTAGAATGTGCTATACCTTGAAACTTCAAAATATTTGAAACATTTAACTGATGCATTAAGATCTAAATTTCAAACACAGGATGAAATTTTTGGCAAAGTATGTTTTCATTGTGGGTATGCTTCTAAAAAAAGTTAGCAAGGACGTAGTAGGGGAATGTGGAGCAAAATGAAATGATTAAGATGTCTGAGTTTTTTCAAAATATACAAATCAGAAAATTGTTTTGAACATTACAGTACATAAAGAAAGAACATTGTATTTTATAATAGAACTTTTGTTGAAACAGTATTTTTTATTTTTGGCAACAAATTTGATTCTTCAAAAAAAAGTGGAAAACTTTTTTGTTTCACTTTTTTTTATGGGGCAAAGTGAAAAATAAAATATTTTTCTAATGAAATGTTTTCTATTCGACTATAAAACATATGAAATACACCGCCAGCTCAGTCATTTCCAGCCGAGGACTGCAGTTTCGTGCTTATTAGCACTCATCAGCCCGGCATAGGAAAGTGACTGGCTATTGGGTTGTAATTTACTGAATATAAAACATATTTTTGATCAAAATAATCAGTAAATAAAAAGTTGAATGAATTTATGAAAAGATAATGAAACAAAAAACAAATAATGAAGAAAAATAAATGAACAAGTAAAAGAGTCACTGAATAAGAAAATAAGTGAATGAATGAATAAATATAGGTGAATTACTAAAAGAAGGAATGCAAATGAATTAATAAACGAAAATGTAAGTGGTTTATATTAAATGATTGAGTGAGTAAATGAAACTAACTATTTCACATTGTCCCATCCACTTTGCCTCGTATGTATTTGACTAACTATACAATTTATTTAAAATACAAACAAGCTTAATATTAACTAAATTAATACTGCATTGAATCCTAGGTCTCAATTAATAGTTAAAATGTTATTAACAAGAACTTTATCATTTCATAGTAACAAAAATAATTTTTGACTTGCAGAAAATATTACAATATAAGTACCAATTTTTTTTAATTGCCTCTATTACTAAATGCTTTAATCTTCGACGGTATTTTTTACCTGACTGGAATAGATTACATATGGCACTACATAGTTAAACTAACACCAGATAGGTGGAGTTCACCTTTTCACTTTGACCCATGTTCCCCAACTTTTAAAAGTTGAATGTTATAAAAATTCAGTTAAAGTTCCAGAGAATCTTCTCAAATCTATTTTGAAAACCAAACTAAATCCAGCAACACAACAGCCCCTGGGGGTCAAGGCCTAGACATTCTGGATGGAGATAAAAAAAAAAGAATAAACAACATAAAATTTTAAGTGCTGTGCTTAAGGGGAAGAAATATGGAAAAGTAGAAAAAAAAAGGTAAGAGCAAAAACGTAGAAACTCTGTGAGGTCTGGTTACATTTGTACTGTTTCTCTTTTTAAATTCAAACAAAAGAGTATAAAAATTAAACAAACCGTTCAAACTGGTAAGTCTTCCAGTACTGACAAGATATGCAAATTACAGTAGGCTCTCTGTTTAATGACGCTCTATTTAACGACTTTCTATATTTAAAGACGGCTTTTCACGGTCCCAGATAGTTCACTAGTGTTAAAAGCATTCTACTTAAGGACGCTTTCTACTTAAGGACGATTTTTTGTGGTCCCTTGAAAGTCGTTAAACAGAGAGCCAACTGTGTAGGCCTTGACAGAATCATGTTATCATGTAGAAGCCCTCGTTAAAATTTTTAAACGAAAAACAGAGCCAAACTGTTTTAGCTGGTACGGTCGCCAGAATTTGTAAGCCTTACCAGGATCATTTTCTTAGGTATAAACTTTCCTTAAAATTCTTAGACAAAAAATGGCTAACTGAAAAGAACTTGACAAACTTGCTCAAGAAACTTGAAACACTTTACTGAGCTACTTACTTAAAAAAACTTACAAACTTGAAAAAAAAAATTTGCTAGAATTGGCAGATTTTTTTTAACCTTACTGGAATTGGTAAAAGTTGGGGCCAGAGTCGTTCTGACAGGAGGTCATGGGAGGACATTGTCACCACCCAAAAAATTCCTTTTCTGCAAACTTTGTTTGACGGTTTGGAAATTTTGAATAGTTATTTTCTTCTTTCTTATGCCTCTCACCGCTTTTCATTAAACGAAGGCATGCGTGCTTGCTCATATTTTATCATTCAGTAAAATTTAGAATTTTCGTTTGATAATTTGAGGACTCCCTCTTCCCCTTTCAAAAACTTTTGCTGGGTGCCCATGACTGGGATAGTAAGTGAGTACCAAATAAAATTCAAAAAACAAGAGAAGTAAAATATATTGCATACACATGCCTCACAGTTACAGTCAGCCCCATTTGAAATACAAAAGATTATGACCTCCTCGTACCTAGAGTTTTCATTGTAACAATGTACAATCTTCTTAAGTTTAGTCAACTTATACAGAAAACATTATCCACTTTGACAATGTATTACAAAAAAAAATAAGAATAAAAATATTTAACAAACACTTAACTGCAGACAGAGCCCGACTAAGATTTTTGAGGATACTGGGCACAAAATTCCTTTGGTGCACTTTCTCCTTACTTTTACTTTACATTAATATATTTTTTTTAATACTCGAGTACTTACAGCATCCCCGCTAAATGTGGTAATGTCTTACATCGCATTATAGTTTAAATTAATGTGTGACATTGTGTCTAACTTATGCCTAGTTGCAATAGAACATAAATATCAAGAATATTTCATTTTTTAATTTAAACTGCAATAAAATATAATATTAAGCCTGGAGTGGCTTTGGGGTTTCTGAAAGAAATTGTAGCTTTAAGTAGATTTTTTTAAAAATACTAATAACTTGCTATAGTGCAATTTCAATTTGTTAAATTTTTTAAAAACTTTAGTTACAGATCTGGTGCCCTCCAAATATTTTTGCCCTGGGTACTAATAACTTGCATAGTGCAATTTCCATTTTCCTAAATGGCCAGATCTGGTGCCCTCCAAATGTTGGTGCCCTGGGTCCGTGCCCCATATGCCCATTCCTAAATGGCCCTGACTGCAGAAAAAAAACAATTTATAAAATAAAAATTTATAAAATAAGAAAAACAATGTTGCAAACATACTGCATACATTGGATTCAGGTGTACAAGGAACCCCTTCATCAATGGATAAAGATTAGAAATCATGTAATAATTTTACACAAGTCATGAAATACAGAATTTTGCTATTGCTTAAATACTGACATAAAAATAAGGGGGAAATATAATAATGGAATATTTCTGTAATATTTTACTCAAACATTACAGAAATATTAAACTATTATATTATTCCATCACATAAAGTGCAGTTTGGACATAAAATTTAAAATGACTGCACATTTTACCTTAAAGTTTATCATTTTGCAATATAATTTACAGCACATATTGCAATTACATTTGAAAGAACAAAAATGATAAATGAAATAAAAACAATGAAAAAATGCAAAAAAAAGTGTAGACTGCAAGCTACCATGAATATGGAAGGGGAAACTATGTATTCACTATTCTTAGAGGTTCGTGAACTTTATGCATAAGCATTGCTCAGTTCAATATACTTTTGTATTGTTAACAATATATATGTACATATTGTGAGAATTTATAGCCTCATATTAATTTTATTCATGTAAAATTGAAATAACAAGTCTTTTTTTTTCATAATATTGACAAAAAAAAAAGTGTTTGAACATGCAATTATGAACATAATTTAAAATAATGAAAAAACATGAAATTTACATACATTGTTTAAAACAGAGGTCTCCAACTTTTTTTACTCAAGGGACTCATTGCAAATTTTTAAAGGTGAGGCGGGCAACAATCCAACAATAGTAGTTCAAATTAGCGTTGCCCTCCATACACAGTGACCAATACAAGGAGGGGGACAGGGTGTCATGAACCCCTACATGCCCACAAAAAAACCTGCAAACATAGTTGAATGTTTGCTTGAAAAAATATAAAAAGCTTGATCAAAACCATGTGAAAAAGATTTTTTTTAATTCAAAATTTTTTTGAGCATTACATGATGGGGTGGATACAAGGAAGGAGGGTTGTCATGCGGATAGTGACCTCCGCCCCCCCCCCCCAGAATCTGCAAAATTTCATTGTAATTGTATAAGGTTCATTGCATTTGAGTAGTGAAAATGACTGCTTGAAGAAAAAAAAAACCTGAGCGGAACCATAAGAAAAAAGAAATAATTTTTGAATTCCTCTTTTTTTATGGCATAACATGTCATTTGCTATTGATATATAACTTTGCTTGAGTCTTTCTACAGCGCTGTTTTCAGGTGTCAGAAAACTAAATAAACAAAGAAGTGTCTGCCGCCCGATAGCTTTTATGCAACAAATTTAATGGACGAATATTCCCAGAGCTGTAAGGTCATCACTTCAATCACTTCAATGGATAAAACATTTGATTTTGTAATTATGTTTTATGTAAAGTTTCTGTAAATTAGTATTCCTTTCTGTTGTGATTTTTAGACAGTTTCATTTTTGTTCGTGCTGAGTTTATTTGTAAATGTGCTATGAATAGTTAATTAGTTTAAATCAGTAATTTGGATTTTGTGTCGTGCAAGAAATGTAAAATTTTAGCTTTGTGTCAGCGCAAAACCTCGTTCACGAGGTAAAGTAAGAAATAACAACGTCAAAAAAGCATAAATTGCAGATTACTGCAGACACATGTTCCGGCAATTCGTGTTCAATGCAAAAAGTAATGAGCTCATGGACGAAAAGACATCCGACAAAAGCAACGAACAAGATAAGCAAACAGCTTAAAAGATGAAAATAGCGGATTAGCCAAACACCAATGAGAAAATTAAAAATCAATAAAGAACCAATAGGAATGCCAAAAAAAAGGGCAGGAGCTCTCTCAGAGGTACAGTAAAGCCCAAAGAAAGAATTCAATTGGGCAAAGATAAAGCAAAGCTTAAACAAAAAGGAAATGTCAATAACCGTGAACCGCAAGGAAGGAAAAGCTGAATGGAAGAAAAAACACCAGGAAATGAAATAAACAAAACAAAATTTTCGGAAAAGGAAGAAATAAAGATAAATAGAAAAAAGGGGGAAAAGGTCAACCATGACAAAAAAAGTTTAAAATAAACAAAGCAAGATAGATAAAAATGAATGGGAAAACAAAAAAGTATGATTTTCGTAAATTATTAGATGGAAAATGCTGTAAAAAAACCGTGTTTTGTAAGAAAAGGACTACCTATAACAAAAACTGAAGTTTTCAGTCGACAAAATTCTTTTTTTGAAAAGTTGAAAAAAAACTGATGAACCAAGTCCGATAGAAACAGATTCTGAGTTAATGTATCAGACTCTAAAACTGCAACGTTCTGGTTCACCTCCGATTTTTCTACAACTGAAAAGAATCAATCTGTGAGTATTTATCAATATCTGAATTATATTCATAAAATATTTAATTTTCGCCGCATTTTTAAGTAAAGTTTTAATAGTTTATTTCTGCATACAAGATACATATGTCGAATGAAATGCACCTTCTTTACGGAGATATCACTACATAAAATCTAAAAAAAGGGCAGTGACCATCGTGAGAAGCTATTATCTTAATGTTTATTTTATTGGTGTCTGCCATCTGATCTCTTTTTATAAAACAAATTTATTCAATGAGAGTAATTTGCAAACTATTTCCGGAGTTGCAGGCATTGTTTCAATTAGTTAAACATTTGAGTGTGTACATATTTTTTCTGCGAAGTCTCTGAATTATTTCTTTCTGATGTGATTTTTAGACAGTTTCGTTTTTGTTCGTGCTGAGTTTATTTGAAAAGGTGCTGTAAATAGTTTAAATCAGTGCTTTGGACTTTGTGTTGTACAAGAAATGTAAAATTTTAGTTTCGTATTTGCGTGAAACCTCATTATAGGAGGATTCCTGAAAATTAGCCCCTTGGGTTAGACAGGAACCGTACTGAAAAAAGCCGTGTTTTGTCAGAAAGGGACTATCTATCACAAAACAATGAAGCTTTTGGGTGACAAAACATTGTTGTCTTTTTTTTTTTTGCAAAGTTAAAAAAAAAAAACTGTTGAACCCAAATCCGATGGAAACATATCCCAAGTTACTGCATCAGACTCTGAGACTAGGACGACCACGTGCAAAACCGATTTTTTTACAACCAAAAAGAATCAGCCAGTGAGTACTGATCAATATCTAAATTACATTCATAAAATACAGTGAAATATGTTTAGCACGAAAACGCTTAACATAAAAAATCGGTTTACACAAACTGGAATAGCGATCCAGACTGTATACTGCGCACTTAAATATAAATCTTTTAACACAAAATTCGTTCAAAATGAAAAAAAATTCCGGTCCTTTCAGCTTCGTGTTAAACGTTTTCCACTGTATTATACTTTTAATTAGATTTTCGCCGCATTTTTAAGTGAAGTTTCAATAGTATATTTCTGCATACAAGAAAGATGTGTCATAATCAGATATATGAATGAAATTAACCTTCTTTAAGGAGATATCAGTACATAAAATATAAAAAAGAGCAAAGACCATTGTAAGAAGCTATTATCTTAATATTTATTTTATTATAATTAATGTGCAATAACTTTTTAGTTACGTCAGTTAGTTATTGTTTAATCACAACTTTTATGCTATACAATTCTTCATTTCAGGCCCAGATCTATAATCCATCTGTGTTCCACTACAAATATCAATGAGCCCTATAAGTTTTTTCAACTCGTATCTGAGATGCCCATTTTATTCAAAGTCGCTATGTAAATTTGAATGGGATTAAAACTTTTTTTAGCACAAATTCTAAGTTCACCGTTAGAACAGAAAATATCATACTATCCCTTCACGGCTTTTACAAGGGGAATCCCAGAGGTCAAACCAAGTGATTTACTTTAATTATTATTTTAATTACATGTAAACCAAATTAAAGAAAATTGCCTTACATGAGACTATATAATCTATGGTTGACGTTTCAGAAAATTTGAGGCTAACAACACATTCTAAAACCTGAATAATATTTTGAAAAAAAAAAAAACTTTAAAAATGGCGATTTCAATAATTTTTGTATGCAATTTTGAATTTTTTACAGTGGAGAGGGGATTTTCTCATAGTTTTTGAAAATTTCAGAGTGTCTTCAAAAAATTTTACTTGAGTCCACTCTCACTCCTAGTCATGATCCCCCCCCCCCCCAAAAAAAATAAAATCCTTTATCCGCCCATACTCATACATCCACAACTTTTTTTTTTGAATAAGCGCTCAGTAACATGGGTGCAGCCAGCTTTCACGTTACGGAGAGGCAAGCCAAGGTCCAACAGGATGGCAGCTTTAGCTACCTCCTTATGCCAAAAGATAGATACCAAAAGTTATAAGTCTATAAAAGTTTCAGGCTGTCTTTGAATCAGAAGAGGGGCAGAGGTGGATTCGGAAAATTTTCCAAATTGAAGTCTTAGAAACGCAATTTTAGTCAATCTTTGGTGGTGTTGCAGATGCTCGGGGGAATTGATTTCACAGTCCAACTGAAGAGAAATTTCCAAAATTCACATTTTTTGGCAAATTTAGCAAATTGAAGGGATAGAGGGGTTGTGATTCCCTCCCCCCAATTATTTTTCAAAAATGAAATCAACTTTAAGTTATCTTCGGAGACGTCAAAGGCTTTCCCCCCTTGAAAATTAGTTTTAGAATTTGTGATCCTACAGAAATGAAAATTCAGATGTTCTCTTTGGAAACTTTTTGGAAATGAAGTCTTTTACTCTTATGTTGAGACCATCAGGAAGGGCTTGGCAACTATTCCCCGAAATCGTTAGAAATTCGTCCAGAATTTTTTTGAAATTGAAGTCTCAGAAATGCAATTTTAAACTGTCTTTCTTATAAGTTGGAGACCCCTGGTTCAAAAAATAAGTTTTCTCGAAAAAAGTGACCACTTATTTTTTTAAGCCCACCAACCAAAGTTCCTAATTTTTATTTTAAGGACCAATGAGCTCTTTCTTATGTTATTGAATTAGCGATTCGGAAATACTAAAATATTCCGTGAATTTTTAACAAATTTTATCAGAATTTTGCAATAAGAAAAACGGGCTGATTCTTTAAAATTTAAAAGCAGGGCCGTATACATGGGAGGGGAGTCTTAGAGTGTCGTCGTCGTCCTCCCCCCCCCCCAAAAAAAAAGTTTGGTTTGACATTTAAATGTTTGTTTATATTTAAAAATTTCCAAAAAATATTGTTCCAAAACTCAAATGTCTTTCATATGTATATTAATTGCATAAAACGCTTTCATAATAGATAACCCCGACGACTTGAATATTAGCACAAATAGCGGAAAGTTTTGCATGAAAGATTTTAAACCCTTCCCAAAATTATTTTCTGGTTACGGCCCTGTTTAAAAGTGATCTCAAATAGAGACAACTGGAAAGAGAGTAAGGAAATATTACTTATGTTGCAAAGATTACAATAAAATATTTATCAACTTATTTCTAGAAATTAAATAACCTTTTGAAATTAAACCTAAACTGAAACAGTAAACTTTTAATATTAATTTTATAATTATGTTATTACATATTGCAATAAGAAATACACTGCTTTTATATATAATTCCATTTAAAGCTGGAAATTTTCAAATTATACCCCTTCAACCTGGCAATAAGGTTCCATTAATTTTATGTTGTTCAGTGAGGGAAACTTTACTTTATAAAGAAGCTTTTCTGTCATTAACTCAAATTTTCTTTTCAATATTTAAAATTGTTAGAAACAAGGCTTTATCACGTTTGACATGATAAACAGAATTATTGTCTATCCTTAAGGCCATAGCAGGGATTGGAGTGGAAAGATGAAAGAAATAAGGACATAACTTTGACAAAATTTTAGAACAACTCGAATATTAACAGACACAAACACCGCTACTTTGAGCAGATGTTTTATTTTTATCAACTGCATTATAGATCAATTCTCAACCCCGAGAAAAAGCCATGTAGGGTTATTGCTCCCCTTTCCTGTTTTAAAAAATGCTTTAATATGTTCCTAAAGAAGTCTGAAAATAAAAATTAATAAGTAGAACAAGTTATTTTTATAAGAATTTCAAACCCTGATTTTTTTTAAAGCAGATAGTTATGAAATGAGATGACCAACTGACAGATGTAGTATAACTAGATGTACAACGTCATAGCAACAGCCACTGGCGGCAATTGGACGTTGGGAACTTGAAGTAAATGGGCAAAAAGCATAGCCAACCCACTGAGCCGCAACGCTTTTTGCATCTTATCAGGTGATTGCAAAAATTGCTTGCACACATACACTTTTTGGATGCTTGCTTGTCTACAAGAAAGGCTTGATTGCCCATGGAGATGTTTTTTATTGTACTACATCTATGAGATAAACCAATAATTCTGGTAAATCTAAGGTTATCTTCCCGTCCAAGGCAGATGAAAACCAAGACACACATAGAACCTTAAAAGACTGTCTTTCTAAACCACTTGCACTCTGAAAAAAATTCACACATGCCAAGTACAAAATCAGCCAGAAAAATTCTGGATAGACCACAGCCTGTAAGATTAGAAATAATACTTCCAGGGAAAATTGCTTTACGAAACAGTTTTTATGACTCTTTGAAGTGAGAGAGCACAGGGCAATTGCTCATGCAGTAACCAAGCTCAGCCAGATGATTTCATTCTAGAAATTTCTAGAAGTAGCCTGTCATCTTGCAATCAAAATCTAAATTTACACTCAACGGCAAGATGCAAATGATAAAAATTTAAAATGAAATTTGAAAAATAAAAACGATTTTCTTCTCCACATACTTGCAGAGCATTGTACCATCAACAATAAAATAATGATACCAAACTGAAATTATTGCTTCAATGATCAAAAACAGCAACAATAAGAAATTATATCACAACCAATCCATTTCTGATATGGAGCTGTAAAATGTCTATTTCACAAAATCGACGACACCGTCGGCTCAAATGAAGTAAACATAGAAGATTCTTTATGGTAGAAATTATTTCTTGATACTGTGTATGAAATTCCAGCATAGAGTCACAGCGATGAACACTTCATCACTCCAATAAATCTAAAAGCAAAAACATAGTTTCATTATTTCAATAAAAGTTAAAAAGTGTAAGAGTGACAAACACTGCCATGGGAAGGTAAAGGGAGCACAGATCTGCAGAAATGAGTTTTTGAGATATTTGAAGAAACATGTTTTGGACTCCAACACTAACAATAGGGAAATGTTAGAATTTTAAGATTTTTTCTGCTTTATTTTCAGTGGAAACTAAATAAGGAAGACAGTACAATAAAGTTAAAGAACAATAGATGACTTAAGTACAATTTAAAGAAAAAATTAAAAAGTTGCAGATACTGCACTTTACTTTCCCACAGCAGAATAATTGTCAGTAGTGGACAAATCTGTTTGTTCTGAGAGTCAAAAAAAGTGAGTAACATCATTTTGAAGTCAGTCTTTATCACTACCATCAAATCTAACAGCTACAAGAAATTTTAGTAGAGCATTGATTAATGCTAAAAACATTTTTCCCCCCTCAATTACTTATCAAGAATCTAGAAGTAAGAAAGAAATCATTGATTTTAAGCAAATGTAATATTTTCTGAGATTTTATCAATTCTAAGAAGGTGGTAGAAGTATAAGATATTAACCGGTTCATTAAATATTTTAGTAGGACACTGATTATTATCAACGAAAGCTTTGATAATGGCCACTGAAGTACACCTTCAGTACATACAGGAAATTGAGTTATACACCAGCCCACTGCAGGCAGATTATGCAAGCCACCGTAGGCTGCGAGGCTGATACTGCGCCACAGGTAGCATGAAGGAAACAAAGTCCCCAATGTATACCGCTAAAGGCAGTGTACACCAGCCTGTTATAGACAGTTTGCATGAGCTGCTAAAAGCAGCTAGTATACTAGATATATATGTATCAGCAGTGTTTGAGAAATTCCCTAAAAAATCAATGTGCCAGAAAGAAAAGTAAGGAGCCAGTTTTTATCTTTCAAAACTTCTAAATTAGATTGTAATTGTAATATGATTTAGTGGTTTAGATCATTGAGTAAAAAATTAACAATATTTGTATATGAAAATATTAAGGTACAATATTCCTCAAAAAAATAACACTATTATTGAAGGAGATGGTGCTTATAAATAATTAAAACATTTATTTAAAACTAATAATGAATTTTAAAAAATACCCATAGG
The DNA here is from genome assembly GCF_026930045.1 of Uloborus diversus. Taxonomy (NCBI): domain Eukaryota; kingdom Metazoa; phylum Arthropoda; class Arachnida; order Araneae; family Uloboridae; genus Uloborus; species Uloborus diversus. The sequence goes on along the minus strand of NW_026558552.1, from coordinate 23,861 downwards.
TATGTGTTTAAAAAAAATAAGAATCATGGTTTTTCATCCTTCAGAAAGTAGCCAGAATTTAAATTTTCAATTCCTGAAATTCACTGACATAAGTATGTCTAGTCTTTACTAATAATAAAGCTGAAAGTCTCTCTGTCTGTCAGGATCTCTGTGACGCGCATAGCGCCTAGATCGTTTGGCCAATTTTCATGAAATTTGGCAAAGTTAGTTTATAGCATGGGGGTGTGCACCTCAAAGCGATTTTTCAAAAATTCGATGTGGTTCTTTTTCTATTCCAATTTTAAGAACAAAATTGTCATAAGATGGATGAGTAAATTACGAAATTATCATAACGTGGAACCGTAACATTGGCACGTGTCAATTGACAAGAAAATTCACCATACATTATTTGTAAATGTACAGGCGAACCATAAGACCTTTGAATTTTCTATTACGGGCAAAGCCATGCGGGTACCACTAGTGGAAAATAAAAGTGCCAAAGCTGACTTCACATATATTGTCAAGTTTTTTTTTAAATCTTTTTTTATTTCATTTAGTACATTAATGGGTGCAAATGGTCACAAAACAATCCTAATCAATTCTTATCTATTTTGGTTTAAACCCTTAGAGTGGTCAGAAGATTCTTGTGCCTAAACTTTTGTTGAAATTATATTTACTGGAATGACAATAAACGACACTTGGAACAATAGGAAAAACTAACACAAAAAATTTGTTTTTACATTAGATTTCAACAGAGCACCGAGTAGCACTCTCTGCATCATGATTTAAGCTATAAATATACAAATAAATAAATTCTTCTGGAGTTTTTAATGGTTGGAAAGCTTTTTGCCTTGTCTTCAAGCAAGAGGGACCACATAATAATGGTGCAGTTGAAGCTACTGCTAAAAGTATATGGGTATCGTAAAACATCTCATCCTCAAACTTTTAGCAACCACAGCGGAAAATATAGGCAACCCGGTGACTTGCTCATTCCAAATTATTCATATCGAATCCATTTAAAAATGGCTTAATTTATTTCAAAGCACTGAGAGAAATTTTAAAAATAAAAGCTGGTCTCACTTTTCATTGAGAAATGAGTGAGTATGAAACCATGAAATTCACTAAAAGAATGTGTAGCAGTCAACAAGAATGATGATTAAAAATGAATGAACTTACCACAGATTTTCGACTCAAGAAAAAAAAGAAACAGTAATCCACTGGATTACGTCTCAATGAGTCTACTGCGCTCCTCATCTAAATTCCGTCTGTGGATTCGGGGAGAGGAGGCACCGCCGATGATGGGCAAGTTTCTGGATCTGGACATCATCCTTTCAAAACCGCTTGAACTAAAACAAATCAGACAAATTCCATAAAAATTTTCCTTCTGGGTACATACACTATTTGCAGAGTAAAATTTAGCACTTTTAAGGATTTCCCAATACTCTTCGAGGCAAAAATCAAGAATGAGGAACTAGTGTCATAGCGAGAAATTTTTAGGGGGGGGGGGGTCATATGAAATTTTTCAAAATTAAAGGCCAAAAAGCCCAACTTTTAGGCACTTGCATGTGTGTTCATAGACATAATTTTGTTGCTTGGGGGGGGGGGGTCACCCTATTCCTCCTCTCATTGTCTATGCCACTGTGGGGAACAAATAAAATAAACAAAACTTAATCAAATAAACATTACACTACAAGTCAGAAAGATAGATTTAAAACTTTAACTACCAGTATTCTAACAATAATGAAAGAACTTTATATTTGACACTAAAAAATATTAGATAGAAAATTTAATAGATTGATATGCTGAGATAAAACATGAAAAATATAACTGAAACCTTAGTTATAAAGAAACTTTAAAAAAAAATCAGTAAAACAGATTTTGGTGAGGTAGGTAAGACTATTTTGTTTATCTTCGAGAGACCAATTTTTAAAGGTACACATAAAATGTGAAACTTCAACTACCCTCCACTAATATTACAAATGTGAAAGTGAATTCGTATGTTACACTTTCAAACTTGAACTACTCGACTGATCAACCCGTGATTTTGCATACTCCTTGTCAGAAGAACAGAAAAAGACACCTTATCCAGAGAAAAAAGTATTAAGATTTCTATTCTAATTTTAAAGAATATGACAAATTTGAGAGCATGTCATGGAAGAAATGTCATAAGTCTTCAATTTTTTTTCAGTATATAAAAGATCTAAAAAATTTTATACAATGAGCTTTATCCCCAAGTTTGTGAAATAATTGGATTAAAGTTTTTTATTTATTTATTCATTTAACTTTTTTTTATTGACTTAAATAACGAAGTGTTTTTCCACAAGCCATGTAGTCATTTTGTCGCCAAAAGGATGTACTTTACTGAAAAGTAACGCATGAATATTCTTTTTTAATTTCATCCAAGAGTCAGCATAAACTGTTTTGTGCCTTTCCAAAAAAATTAGCTCACTGTGTTGTGTGCAATAGATTCAATGTAATTTGGAATTTAATTGCAACCATTTAGAAAACTCAAAAAAAAAGTTGCTTTTACAGAATTATTATTTAAGTTCTGCAACTGTAACCCACTGAGAACAAGTAGTTTATTAATAGAAATATAAAGTATGAGCTTTGTTCAGAACTTATAACAGCTAAAATCTAGAGAAAATTTTTACCACTGAGTTTTCTCAACAATTTACATGCAACATGCATGCTACACAAAAGCTAATGAGATTAAACTCACAAAAATTGCAGAATGTATTACCAAAAAAAAAAAGAACTCTATGCTCCCAAAATTTCAGGGATCCAGTACAAATAAATTTTCTGCAAGTTTAGCCTAAACATGGCAATTTGCTTCACAAAGCCGTCCCTCCATTTTGGAGCCCTTTATTTCAGGGATCCCCTCAGGATTTGGATCCAGGAAACTGAAAATTTGCATAGGTTAGTTTGAAAGACAAGAATACATATCTGTGAAAGTTCATCAAAAATGAAAATGGTTGGGTGGGGTGATTTGAAAAATTAGATCAGTTGACATTTAATGACTCATAAGCAAATGTTTAGCACTTCAGTTACCATAGTGATACGTTAAAATTATGAAATCATTTTTTTAGTAATTTAGATAAAAATATAAATAAAACAAGTTTTAAAGAAGCTTTTTGAACTCCAAGTGAATTGATTATTTCAGAAAGGGCGTAAGTCCTACGAAAATCCATTGGACTTACACCCTTTCTGAAATAATCGATTCAAGTATGTTTTTCAGTTTAGAATGAACTAAATTAAATAAGGAAATAATCCATTCGATTAAAAATGCAGGACTGCACTTAAAAACATGTAAATTTTTATTTCTCCTTCAAGGATGCTAAAGAAATCCATTATTCAATTTTTGCATGCCTTAGCCATAGCTCCTTAAAAAATTCCACGTAAAAATTCAACATTTGCCAAAATTTCAAGTTTGTAGCTAAATATTTCCTCATTGCTAAATGCAATTTACAAATTTAATCACAACTTTTTATTTTGGTGTAGCTGTTATACCTGGATAGTAGGGTGGGCCGAAATAAGCCGAAAAAATTTTTTTTTTTTTTTTCAAAATCAATTTTTGGATAGCACGCAAAAGTTGCGTAGTGAGCTAGTTAGCACTCACAAAAAATTTCTTGGATCATTAAAAAATATCTAGCTGGTGCTATTTGACACTAAAAAACCGAAAAAAAAAAGAGAAAAATAAATTTTTGTTGAAATTTTTTTTTAAAAACTAAATTAAAAACATTTTGCTGGAATGCACGGAAAATGTTATACAATGAGCCAGTTCGAGTCCATAAAATGTTTCATTGATTTTAATGAGTATTTAACCGCTCCTTTCCAACATCAAAAAGTGGAGGAAAATGAAAAAATATTGAATTTCTTTAAAAGCCAATGTAAAAATTATTTTTCAAAATTAAATCATAGACGAATTAATTAAATAGCACTATTAATCATAGTAATTATTATCACACAATAGTATCATACATTTTCAGACATATGTTCCACTGTAAAGGTCTTTTGAGATATGTCTCAAGTAAACGAATTACTCCACCTTTCCATCCCGTATTTACATTTGTTCCGTCACATCCAATAACCGATAAGTTAAGCAAGCTCATATTATACTTTTTTGCAAAGCCTATAATACCTTGTGAAATTTCTTTTGCACTTTCACCAACTGTTAGTGATAAATGACCGATGTACTTGCTACCTGGTTCTTCTATCAGTGCTACATGTGCTTCAGATGCTAATTTTTGATGGCCATTTTTTTTTTTTTTTGAAGGGTGTCATCTTTGTGGCCGTCAAAATACAAACTCTTTATAGCTGCCCCTTTAACTGCTCTTAAATCCCTTTCTCTTAGCTCGCTCCTTTTTTTATCTACTTCCCTCCTTACTTTGTTTTTATCAACTATATATTTCTGTTTTGTTTAGGAGAAACTAAGTCGAAATCAGTGAGAACTGCTGTAGCAATTTTAGCCACTGCTTTATTTGAAGCGTCAGTTAGATTTGCTGCTAAGCTGTATGAGGCATAGAAAGTCTCATTTGACTTGTCGTTGTTGATGGCACATCAGTTCGCTTACGTTTTCTTGAAAGCGGATAATTCAATTTAAAATCGTCATCTGTATTTTCTGTGCTTTCTCCTGATTCAAGGTCTGCTTCAGGTTCATTTAATGTAAGATGACTTTCTAAACCCTCAATCCACTTGTGCTGGGTACTGATATGTCTTTCTTATCCAAAGTAATACTTGTTTCAATTTTCTGGCATCTTTTTTCTCTTTTTCGTAGTTTCTGGGTTGTTACCTTATCCACTTTTCCAATAGCCATTTTTCTTACTGTCCTTTGATCAATTAGAAATTGTTTTCTCTATCAGGGACTTTTGCTTTTTTTCTGCAATTGCACGAATATAAATCTGCGCATTTGCAGGCACAAATGTCAAACAAAGTCGCAGCCTCTGCTTTAAATTTGCCTAGCTTTTATTGTAAAAGTTGTGTCTTTATATTCTTAGCATTTTTTGCTGCGCTATTATGTTTAGAATAATAAGATAAAATCATGGTAATCATTCTCCTTATCAAAACAACGGGAAGGGAAGCACGCTCCCAAATATCAATAACTTTTTTTGCAACTACAGCGGCCACACTTGCAGAAGATGGTTGCTTACTTCCTTCTCCCTTTATTTGCATTCTAGTGATTTGATAACATCTGATAATATCCTCATATGTTGGAAGAAATAAAGCGTCGGGAGAAGACAAATCTTTTCCAGGTCCAAATAGAACACTACTTGTGCTTGCTCGCGTTACTTTCTTTTTCGCCCGTTTCTCCATATATCATGTTGTATACCAAAACAAAGATAATAATGCAATGACATTCGAATTTCTCTTTAACACGTTCTGCAGTGAACAATCGAATGCATAGAATTTCGTTCTGACTGAAGCGCAGAGAGCAGCTGGCTGGGAAACTTTTCTTTCCCCAAAGATGGACATTGGACACAAGAGAGGACCCCTTTAATTGCTTAACTCCCAGCTGTGGAGGTGCAGAATTACAGCGTCATAAAGTCAAGAGGAAGAAATGGCTTGAGAAAAAGAAGAATATTTGCGTTGAATTCATTGGTCAGTTTAAAGGACTTCAGAGGATTCACATTTTTTTAATACTCAAGGGTCAAACATATATAAAATAGTTATAAAATAATCTTAAGAATAATAGAAGCAGTTGAGCACCGTTTATTATCCAGGAGAAACAATTGGAACCGAAGATTAAAAAATTAGCATCTTATGTAACTATTTTTTATTTGAGTGCATGCATTTTTTAAAATTGGCGTACAAATGTCGCATAAATTGGTTGAATTTTCACTGTTTTTTCTCAGTAACGTATTGCGTAACATTTCACTATTTACTTATTTCGAAATTTTTTTTTTTTTTTTTCACTTTTCCCATGTTTCAGTCTTAAAGGAGCGTAGCTAAATATTCTACGAAATGTATAAAAGTCTTTGAGGATTTCAACTAATTCACTGACAGATACTTCTAATGTTTGCTGAAACTAGCTTCAAACTTTTATTTTTGACTCCCCCCCCCCTTTTTCTTTTTGAAAAAAAGTGCATTTTTGCCCGTTTTTTCAGTTTTTCAAGGTCAAGCGCCGGCTAAATATTAAACAAATTCAGCAAAATTTTTTATGGGTAATAACGGATCCATATACCAACTTTTCCGTACTATCCCAAAACAGATTTCCAAAAAAAGTTTTTTCGGCCCACCCTACTGGATACTTTTGTTTTTATCTTCTGTTGGAGATTAAGGATGATTTTCAAAGGCATTGACATATTAGGTTTGACACAATTTTTAAAAAAAAATTTATTATAAACATTAAAACTTTCTTAGGTTCAAATTCCTCACTAATTATAGCTTTCTAACTAGGTGATTATTTGTGAGTTAATTTGCTTAGATTTTAGAAATTCCAAAACAATTATTGGCAAGTCACCCTGTTTCTCATGAGTGTTACCTTTATAAAACATTCTGTAATTTCTTTTGTAAAAATAAATAATCAAACCAATCTTGATTAAATTATCTGAAATACTCAGTAATAAGTAAAATGGAAATATATTTACTTATTCAAAACATTTTAAGTATATTTGTATAATTTTTTCTCGTGAGTGTTACTTTGTTTCCTAAATAAAGGGTAAAGTTTACAATAAAAATATAGTAAATTGAGCATTAAATATTTTCATTGCAATTACCATTTATACCTAAAAAAATTTCAATAATGAAACCAATTTTCAAAAATTAAAGAAAAAGTTTATTAATACGAAAACACTCATGAGAGACGGAACACTCATGACAGATGGACTCATGCAGTAATTCATTGCAGAGTTTTAGCTTTAATTCCTTTACAATATGTAGTTATTTGAATACCATATTGTCGCCTCAGAGCAACACTAAGACATCTAATCCCAGGAATAATACTAAGATATCCTACTGTTACTCTCAAGCAACGATATCGTAAGAATTCTAGTTTTTCCTGAACAACGCACAAATTTCATTTTTGCAAAAATTAGCTTTGTGTCAGTGTTCACTCTTCAGTTTTTAATAAATGTGAATTTATTATATATATGCATGTGAAAAAATATAACTCTGTGATAAAGGTCTAAGTTAAAGGTAACGCAATATCCATAACTATATATCTACTTATCATTTGGGACTCTTATCATGAATGTTACTCCCTTCTCATGAACTTTAAGTAACGCTCATGAGATTTTAGAAGAATTCTTAGCTAGAATAAATTCTATCGGTGTTTTTGAAAATGTAATTAGGTCTCTTGTTTCCTCTACAAAAAATACACTACTACATAACTATATTTCTATGCTTAAAAAATATTACAAAAAATGGATAACACTCATGAGAGATGATTAAAATACGCTTAACATTGAATTGCACATTTTAATATACAACAAATAAGAAATAAATATATCCATTTTTAGAATTACATATTCTATGAAAAAACAAATCTGGCTTCCCTAACATAGTTACTAACTACAATAAAAAAATATTTTGAACGTAAAAAATATTTCCCCGGGGAAACACTCATGAGTTGTACTTAAGGACACAAACTGCATTGAAATTTTAAAATGTTAGAGAAGCAGTTTAGTAAAATCAATTTCAGTTGTGTTCAACTAAAAAACACACTCCTGTTTGTGAAAATTGCAACACCATGAAGGAAGCATCATAGTTGAATGAAATTTAATACACAGTTAAGTGGTAATAGTACAAATAAATGATTACATTTTCAAACCAGACAAACAATAAAAAGAGATAGAAATTAGTATTTTGTGTGGCACCACGCACCGCAATAAGAACTGCTACACGACTCCGTATGGAGTGAAACAAAGTTTGAATATCTGCCTGCGGAAGAGTATTCCATATTGTTTGTATGCACAACCAAAGTTCGTCTGTCGAAGCAACAGGACGAAGATCACGAGCGAGACGCCGCCCAACGAAATCCCACACATGTTCAATCGGTGACATATCCAAGGAATATGCAGGTCAAGGAAGAAGCTGTACCTGCTGCGAATCAAGGTAGTATTTGACAGTCCTGGCGACACGTGGACGGCACTATCCTGCTGGAATACAGCCCCTAGCAATTCTTGCAGGAAAAGGAATAGCTTGGGGCTGTAAAACTTCGTTTATGTATCGGGTACTGTACAAATTGCCCACAATTCGTAGCAATTGTAAAGACTCGACCAATGCATCGGCGCCGATGGTTCCACAATTTAGCCATCGGCATCGGCGGCCGATGCTAACTTGCGGGAAACATCGGCCCATCGGCCTTAAAAAACATCGAAAAGCCGATGGAATTGGCCGATGTTTTTGAAAAAAAAGGACCTTTGCTGTTTTACTTTTTAATACAAAGTAAATGGAGTTGTTGTTTTCATATAAAATTATTTACTGAAATTTCAGTATGAATTTCTATTTTTAGTCATCCCTAGAAGAGTTTTCAATACTACATTCAGGTACCAAACAAGTTAATTATTGCGTTGTTTCTTGCAACAGAATGTACGTATGTATCTGTCATAAGTCATAACTCAAAAATGATAATCTGTAGGGTCTGCGGACGTTCCAGTTGTGCATTTCCCTTTTTGTTTTCGATCGGGTGTTCTGAAACGCCTGTTTACTCATTTTTTGTGGCTATTAATTACTTATTTCAATGCAAAACTAATAAAGCGTCTCAGACTGACGATCATTTGGTGATATATTGCCGAATAGGAGACTATGGAAACAAATATGAGATGGCGAAACCGATTTTTGTGTCATTTTATTAGATTGATTCCCTTTGAACCGATGGTAATTTTTAATTTTTCGGTATTTGTAATATGAATCACAGTAATGCAGTCACTTCGGCATTGTATCGCTTCGGCGGAGTTACAAGTTTGGGGCCCGTCGAAATATATTTGGGGATCACAGAAGTTGTAAAACATTTATCATTCGCATTTTTGTAACTCCTTCGGTGGCCCTATGGTTATGGGGCCTCTCGCGCAATTGCAATATTTGCTATATTTTAAATCCGCCATTGCACGTCAAAATAAACTCGGGTGCAAGTTGTGAAAGGGTTTTCTGCTCAATGTTTATGATTATTTTAAACTCTATTTTTACGACTATTTTTTGAATTTCTGAGAACACTTGCGTGCCCCTCCTCCCACTCCCTCAATTTCTGAAATTAAACTCTAGTTGTACTTCTGAGTTGTTTAAAACTAACACCATTCATAAAATTGGACATTTTTTTTTAAACTTTATCTATTGTTTAGAAAGAATTTAGGGCATTAATGTAAGAAATTGATTAAAGGCGTTTTGAATGATGACATAATTTGGAAATCAAAGGGACTTTTGAATTTTTTTTTTCGGAAGTGCTGAAGTAGATTCAGAAACTCTTCCGAGGCGTTGGTGGTAGCTGTTCTGTACTAAAAAAAATGAGGCAGAGGTTGGGGCCGAAGTGTGATTTACTCCAAAATCAGAGGGTGACCTCCCCCCCTAACCCTACCTCGTCGTTTCAAGCATTTCTTAAATATTTAGTGAAATTTTATTTGATTTTGGTCAAGAAATGACATTTCGCGTATTTCTCATACTTGTTTCACCTATATTTCGTAAATTGCCGTCTTTTTTGCATCATTAATAGTGATTGATTTTTTTTCTGTTGTAAGTAACTATTTTTATGTATTTATATAAAATCAATGAATAAGTTATTTTCGTTTTTTATACAAAAGTCTCAAGGATTTTCTATTATGCAATTTTTAAATTTCAGAAAATTATTGTTAAATTGAAAAATTTTATTTGAACTTGTTTGTAAAGCTTCATAAACGATTAAACAATCAAATTGTGCAATACTATGTGTGCAAACATCAGATCAAGTAATATATGTATTCAGTTATTAGCTTGGTGTAAATATTGAGTTTGTTTATTGTACAGTAAAACCTGTAAAGTTGACCACCTTTGTAAGTTGACCACCTGTCTATGTTGACCGCTTTTGTCAGGAACGGAATTAGTCCTATGTTATATAATGAAGGAAAACCTCTGTAACTTGACCACCTCTCTATCTTGACCACCTGTCTATCTCGACCACTAATGAACACCAAATTTGGTTTGGAGCATTGTAAAAAACCCTTTGTAAGTTGACCACTTGGTTTATTTTTTAAAACTTAATTTAGCAAATTATTTTATTTTATTATTATTTTTTTTTATAGCTTTCCAAGAATATTTTTGACACCAGACCAGCATTTTACTAACTAAATAAAACAGCAGCATAACTAAACCTCCTTTTGAGTTTAACCACATGGGAAAAATACTGAGAACCCTTTTATTCCTTAAACTTGTTTTTCTTTTGTTGATCTATTTGATATTGCCTTTTGTACTCTCTGTTCAATAAAAACATGTGTCAATAGAAAAGTACAAAGTTTTTTTTCCAGTTGCAATATTTTGTGGCAACAATGGAATTGTGCTAAAGAGTAAAGTTACTTGCATTGCAGTATTTCTGGTGCAAGGAATTACGAGATAGGACATTTTCATTTTCAACTGCCTTTTTGAACTATGAGATTCCAGCTTGTTGCTCTTTATGTTATAGTTTTACATAAAATGGCTTCAAAAAGAAAGTTAGTTGAACTTGAGATTGATAAAAAGTATAAAATATTAAAATTAATTGAAAATGGAGAAATGAAGAGAAAATTAGCTGGGACTCATATGGAATTTCCAAAACAAGTCTAAGTGTGCCAAACTTCAATAAGGAGTTATTTTGTTGAAAAGTAGATGATCATAGGGTTATAAATGTATATGAGAAAAATCTAATTTTTGAGAAGCTATGAATTTTTAGGAACTATTAATATCAAATGAAAAACTGTTCATAAACAATAAGTTTTTTTTTTTGATCAATTTACTGAAATTTTAAATTTGCATGTCACATTATAAGTCATTCTGGGAAAATAATCTCTAAAAATATTTGAATAACATTTTAAATTATTGTTTCAAAATAATGCTAAAGAATTAAAGTGAGTTGAACGGAAAGAATAAGTGTCAGTTTGTCAAAAAATGAATACATGATGTAAGAAATGACAAAAAAAAATCATTACCCCCTTTATAAGTTGACCACCTGTCTAAGTTGACCACCAAAGTACTGCACCGTAAGTGGTCAACTTATACAGGTTTCACTGTACCTGCGTTTTAAGAACCTTGCTCTTTTCATGGATATTTTTTTTCAGAATAATGTATGTCACTGTTATAGCCTTTATGAAAAATGCAAACTTTTCTATTCATAAATTTTAAATAAGTATTAAAATATTCCTATTTTTATTTAATATTGTAATTTATCTGTTACCTTTTTTGTTTAATTTGATAACTAAAAAATGTCTACGTGCAATCTTTCCACTTTAATTGCGTAATTTGTTGACGGTTTCATAGTTATATTTTTTTTTTTTGAATGATTAACCAACGTAATTTAATTTTTTTTAACTACGTTTAGTGTACCTAAATCCATACATTATTACAACATTACTGAAATCTTAATATGCTCAATTAAAAAAAACAAAAACAAATCAAATGATTACTAAACAGTCTCTTTGTTTTTCTTCCTTCTTTTTTTTTTTTGGCTATTGTTCTTTTTCTTTCATCATACAGCAGTCAAAAAAGGAGAAGCATAACTACACCCTATACATATTGTACGTAGTACGATGCAAAAGTTCGGGGACAAGCTGTATAAAATCTTCCCCAAAATAGTTCACATTACCGAAACACATCCACCTTCAAAAGGTCGCCTTGAGGGACTATGTACTTCTGCCAGTGTTCATATAACTTTTGGAAACACTCCTGGAAGCCATTTTTCGCTACCTTCTATGATGCAGCTTCATCTTCTCCTGACGGGAAAAAAGCGGCGTCTATGCAAATGTTTTTTTGCTGGGAACAGGTAAAAGTCACGCGGAGCTAAGTCCGACGAAACGTTATGTTATTTGTTTGTCATATCAGAGTATTGACCAATCGAACCTCAACATGCAAGTAGCCTTCTTCCCCACAATGAAGTTAAAGCAGCAGCGCAAGTGGCCTTACAGGAATTTGCGAAAAATGTCTTTGAGGAGTGCTTCTAAAAGCTATACGAACGTTGGCAGAAGTGCATAATCGTTCAAGGTAACTATTTTGTAGATAGATATATGCTTTGGTAATGTAAACTGTGGTGTAATCCACATTCATTCAGTTTCTTTTTGTTTCGATTTCCGGCGCCGATCGAGAGCTGTTGGCTGAATCCTTTCTCTGCGCGTGCTGGAAAGTTTATGATGACGTCATTGATTCGCATTTCTGAGGTCACTGAACTTTTAGCCAACCGCGAGAAAGTTTTGGTTTTGAAATGATTTGTATTGGACAGGGAACCGCTTCGAGTCGGTTATTTGGATGATGTAACTTTTGTTCTAGAAGCTTCCATGAAATGTTGATAAAAAGGGCCGCGCAACGTTTTTTAGAGAGAGATCATATTTTTTGCTTGCATCGGAACGCCGTGTTGAAGAGCGAAGGGTTCTTGGCCCGATTCGCTCGGCCGAGTATGGCTCCTAAGCGGTCCTTTAGTTCGGTGTGCCTGTATTTGATGAGTGATTGTTTCGCATTGTGTTTTACTGCTGTGCCGTGATGTTTAATATGCTGTGACCACATGTCTGTTCTGCCACTGTTTTGTGTGTTTGTGCTGACCTTGCTTCCCGTTTGTAATGTGAAAAAGTGGGACAATGAATCGGTTATGTTTACGAACTCTCATGGATTATTCTTCGTTTGGACTTTCAGCTTTCCGTTACCCGGCATGAGAATTTCAGATGTACGTGAGTACCCTTCTTAAATATTTCGGTCTCAGTTCATGTTTGTAATGCCAACTTCTCCATTTTTTTTCATGTGCTCTCGTAATCTATGTTCATATCATTTCGGAGTTAGAGTTCTCCCATAACAATAAGATTGTATGATCAAACTGTTAAATCAAAATATTAGTGAATTCACTTTGTCGCGGGGTGAATTCACCGTTCCTGGGCTTATGCTGAAATGTCTTTTGTTTATTTAAACGCTCACCACTATACGGTTTCACGGGCCGAACACAAGTTCTTCTTTGAATGATTTTCTTAGCCTGTTCCCCGGCCTTCCCCACACAACTACGCGACATTTTTGGTGCGTGACCAGTCCCATCTTTGGCGTTGTGCCAGTTCTTTTTCTTGTGAAACCGAGCTCATAAAAAAAAATTAAATAAATTTGTAACACTTGATATTATGGGAATGAACTCTAACGCTCAGTGGAAATTGTTTGCTTGTACATCTACTGTTGAAAAATTGTTTCTTGTTGAAATTTTTGTCATTCTAAGTCAAATGAAATTTTTGGTTGTGAATTAATTTTTCTTTGACCATGCCTGCTAAAAGAAAAACCCGTCAGGTTGACCCAACTTTGTCAGCCGTGTCCAACACTGTTGATAATGCTAGTGTGACACAAACCCCTCAAAATGCTGCATCTTGTAGAACTTACAGTTCTGGCAGATCCCCATTCATGCTCAATGTTGCTAATTTTAGTGGAGATCCCGCTGAAACACAATATTTTGTAGAGCAGGTTAAAGATATAATTAGTGTTAATTCGTGGTCTGAAAAAAAAGGTGTCTTGTACATTAAAAGTAAATTGTCAGGAGCAGCACTTAAATATATTTTAGAGACACCAGATTTAAGGTATTCTGACTCAGTTACAAAAGTAACTGATGCATTGTTATCATTTTTTAAGCCGGTGGTTAATACTTATTCTATGAAGGACTTTCACTCCATTAACATGGAACAATCAGAGTCAATTTTGAATTTGGCTCATAGAATAAAATTAATTACCACTAGTGTTTTCAAAATTAAGAATCCTGAATTTCAAAATGAAATAATGTACCAAAAATTGTTGTCTACCATTCCGTCAGACTTTAGAGTCAAAATTTTAGAACTTGACATCAAGTCATTTGACTTGGCTGTAAAAAAAATTGAGGAATTGCAAAAATTGAAAGATGATGTTAAATCTTATGAGAATCCTCAATTTTCTGATGAACATGTTTTGGCACTACAGGAAAAAATTGTTTCGCTAGAACAGCAACCGGATCAAAATAAAAGGGGTGTTCAGTCTAAAGCTAAACAAAATGATGGTTATCCAAAACAAAAATTGTTTGCTTCTCAGGAGCATTTGGACACTATTCCTAGTAATTCTGCGTGTGAATCTAAACAATTTGAGGTGTCGTCAAGACAATTTCCTCAAAACCGTCAATTCAGAAAACTGTTGTGCAGATTTTGTGGTAAAGCTGGTCATGTGCAAGAAAGATGTTTTGTGTATTTAAAACAAGTGAACAACAATGCTCGATTTCAAAATCGACGACTTAGGTCTAATATTTCTCGTGGTCGAAACAATTTTTTCAGCCAATCTCATAATTCAAATTTTGAGCCCTTGGGCCGTTCTGATTATTTTGAAAGACCTGTGTCGGGAAATTTTTCTAATACTGATAATCAATCGAATTCTAGAGCCATTAGATATAATTTCAGAAATGATAATTATCGTCAAAATCAGAGGTTTAATAACAGGTTCAGAAATCATCAGGTGAACTGTCTGAGTTTTTCGAGAATTATAAAAGATAAAATTCAATACAATGATATGGGTACACAGTATTCTCCCATTAAGTGTGTTAATGCTTCCCAAACATCTTTTGTGTATTCAAACAATGAATCTGACCCACAGGCATCAGAAAAAATTTTGTCTTTTCAAAATTGTGCACCAGTGGTAACCTCTGATCATCAAATTCAAAATAGAAGTCTGTTGGTACAAAACCCAGAGCCCAGATTTCACTTTCCACAGCCAGTTCACCATACTGCAGAGTTTTTGCCTAATTACAGTTATAATTTCTGTCCAAACAAAGACAAAAATGTGGTTAATTCTTGTCCAGGTGGTAATTCAAATGTTCGTATGGTACATGATGCAAAGGACATGAGTTCCTTGTGTACTGTAAATCAAAGCAATGTCATAAATGCCACACAAAATGCTAACATGAACTCTAATGATCAGTATCATAATTGTGGTGTTGATTTTCCTGTACCTCCTCTACCTGGTTTTCATAATTTTTCTCAAAATAATATGTCTTTTACACCTCATAATATTCTCTTTGTACCACAACCACCTATTTTCAATAACTCGGTGCCAAATTTTCATAATGTAAATCCTTCTGGCCAAAATAATTCTACTCGTGGTGGTAATGTGTCAGATCTGACTCGCTCTAGTGGTCATACTCACTCGAGACCTGTTCAAAAATCCACCGGTGTCATTAAAATTGGCAAAACTCTTGCAACTCAAACTTCTCCTGTGAAAAATAAGTCATCATTGTCGGTTGAAGCTCAGGAATTTATTCCTGCAGCTCTGGTAAATGTAAGATTACAAAGTTCACATCATGAGGACTTGTCAAATAAGTTGCCATTAGTCAAAGTTCAAATTTCTAATTTGTTTTTTCCTTTTTTAATTGATTCTGGAGCTAGTCTTAGCATTTTGAGTGATGATGTTGTCCAGAAAATTAAACAAATTGTCAAAATCAAAAATTTAGGAAGACGAATAACTGTATCCACTGTGAATTCCAGTGTAGATTTTATTTCATGTGTAGAATTCTCATTTAAAATTCAAAGTAATTTCTTTCGTCATTCTTTCTACACTATGAATATTAGAGATAATTCTCCATTTGTGGGAATTCTTGGTTATGATTTCTTAACTAAACATAACATGTATATTCTACCTAAAGAGAATGTATTATTTTATGACGGTAACAAATTTCCTTTGTTGAGGAGCCCTCATGAACTTGACAACAATGTGAACTTGTGTAATAATTGTGGTGCTTACACATCTCCCAGTTTGGAAGCAATGAATAGAGTTCAGGTTTTTTCTAAACAGTTTGTTGAACCAAAACAAACTGCTCTCATTAAAGTTTTTGCTCATGGGAAGTTAGACAACAAATCACATTTTTTGTTTACAATTTGTGATTCCGTTAATTCAGTTAAAATTGAAGAGTCGATAATTTCTATTGATGAGGATCCGAATGGGCAGCTGTGCAAGAAAAATTCTTTTTATTTATACGTTGAGAATCATTCTTCTCAAAAAGTTCATCTCAATAAAAACATGACTTTGGGGCACTTGAGTCAAATTGACCATATTCAGGAGATTGAGAATAAAAATAATGAGCATTCACTGAACTTTATTCAGGCGTCTAATGAAGTTGTGCAACTCAGGGAAAAGGAATTTAACTTGGAAAATTTTAATTTGGCTCATTTAAAGGATAATCAACTGTCTGACATGCAAAATTTGTTGAAAGAAAATACACAGTGTTTTTCAAGTTCTTTGAACTCTCTCGGTCATTCAGACAGAATCAGAGTTGATTTTCAATTCACTCATGATTATCCAATTAAGGCGCTTCCTTTCCCCATACCTCAGAGTCTTCAAGAAGAAGCTAAAAATCAATTAAATCAGTTACAAGAGGCTAACGTGATTTCTAGGAATTTATCTAACTACGGTTGCCCCTGTCTCCTGGTGAAGAAAAAAGATGACGGATCAGGTGTACAAAAGTACAGATTGGCCTTAGACTTAAGACTTTTAAATGCCATAATTGTTCATTCATCTTACCCGCTTCCGAAGATCCATTCCCTGATCAACTCATTGTCAGAATACAAATATTTTTCAACTTTGGACTTACATGCTGCCTATCATCAAATTGATTTACCAGAAGAGTACCGAGACAAATTCTCCTTCACAACACCTTGGGGTACTTACGCTTTTCACAGAATACCTTTTGGCGTGGCCAGTGGGGCGAGCATACAACAACATTATTCTGACACCGTTTGTGAACAAACAAACATGGATGGAATCTTTAGTTATCAAGATGATTTGATTGTAGCTTCCAGAACCTTTGATGAGATGAAGGTTAAGCTTCAGAAACTGTTTTCAGTCTTTAAAGACTTTAACTTGACTCTGTCACCAAAGAAATGTCATTTTTTCATGGACAAAATAGATTACCTGGGATTCCAGATTTCTCAACATAAAGTCTTGCCAATCTCGTCAAATATTGTGAAAATTACTTCCTTTCCTCCGCCAAAAACAAAGAAGCAGCTGAAGCGTTTCATTGGTATTTGCTCATATTACAGAACACTCATATACAAATTTTCTGATTTGATTCATCCACTGAATCAGTTGACCCATCCTAAAGCAGTTTTTAAATGGACAGATGAAGTAAATGAATGTTTTCAAAAATTGCAAGAAGTGTTTTTCAAGAATCCATATATTGTTCAACCGAACTGGAATGAGAAATTCTATGTGAACACAGATGCAAGTGGACTGGCAATAAGTGGTGTGCTCTTGCAAAAGAGGGATGGTCTGTTTATCCCAATTTCTTTCTTCTCGAAATTGCTTTCTCCAGCTGAAACAAGGTATCCTGCTATAAAGCTAGAATTGATGGCAATTGTGAAGACTCTCGAAGCATTCAAGTCATACATATTTAATCGCCACATCTTTTTATTATGTGATGCCAAAAGTCTGAAATTTTACAGTAAAAACTCGTCTCCTGCATCTTTAACTACTCGGTGGCTAATGACTTTATCTGAATACAATTATTCCTTCTTACATGTGGCTGGTGAAAAAAATTTATTTGCTGACATGCTCTCTCGCACAGACCTTACAAGTCATCAAGTTGATATAGTATCAGATCCTTCTTTGTTACGTGATAATCGAATTAACCCTGTGGTTGACACAACTTTCGATAAGGGGGAAGTTTTACCGGAAATTGTTGAAGTGTATGAGGATAATACTGGGAATTGTGTAAACACTGATGGTTCTGATCAAAATGTTAATTTTGTTGATAATGTACAGAATTCTGGTACACTTTTACAACATTGTGTTAATGTGTTGAGTTTAATTGATGTTGGAGAAAAGGAGAAAGATCCTTTGTTGCAAGTAACTCAGTCGACAATTTTAAAAGAGCAATTAAAAGATCCTAAATTATCTGTCATTTATAATAATATTCTTAATAGAGTTGCTCTTGAAAAACATAACAAATTTTGTATCCATCCTGAAACTTTGGTTTTAATGATGTGCAAAAGTAATTCATCTAATGATGATCAGGAAAATTTGAAAATTGTCATTCCTGATTCTTTAAAAGCTAAAGTTTTAAGTATTGCTCATCATTCACATCTTGGCATAAATAAGACTTATGCATTTCTAACTAAAAATGTTTATTGGGAGAGAATGTATGTTGACTGCTTAAATTACTGTGCTAGTTGTACTAAGTGCATTCAGGCAAAGCCTCATCGTATAAACAAAGCACCCTTTCAGGAAACCTTTTCACCTGTTAAATGCAATCAACTAGTGACAATCGACATCGTTGGACCTCTCGGCAATAACAAATATATCTTAACTGTCATTGATGCCTTTTCGAGACACTTAGAGTTGTATATTTTGAATAATATAACTGCTGTGTCAGTTGCTAAGTCTTTCTTTAAATACGTCACTTTGTTTGGTAGACCTGAATTAGTTTTGACAGATCTTGGTCGTCAGTTCAATTGTGAACTATTTGCTAAATTTAATCAGCTTTTTAATATTCAGTTAAGGCACACTACGTCGGCTAATGCCCAAGCTAACACTCTGAGTGAGAGAGTGAATCTATCCATTAAAACTTCAATTAAAGCTTTGCTAGCATCAGGTCTTGATTTTGATTATGCTGTTGATGTTCATAAAGCCTGTTATAACGCGTCCACACATTCAACTACTGAATTCTCTCCTAATTTAGTTCATTTCGGTCGAGAATTATCATTAATTACAGACATTGTTAATTTTAATATTAATCCATCTTTGGATTCGGCTTTTGAATTGCACAAACTTTTAGAGCAATTGCAATTTGTTTATCGGGAGGTTTACCAGAATTCTGTAAGTAAGAAGTTGGCACAAAATGAGACCCAAAATTCCAATTGTAAATCTCGAAAGATCAACGCTGGCGACTGGCTGTATCTTAAGTCGAAAAATAAGTTTCGTCCATCCTTTAGTGGACCTTTCTTTTGTAAACGTATTGTATCTCCTGTTCTTGTGCTCATTCAAGAACTGAATAATAAAGCGGCACCTCTGAAAAAGATACACATCAACCGATTGATCAAGGTCCAGAAACGTCTTCCTTTTCTTCAAGAAAATCAGTTGCCAAACGATGATGTTGTTCAGCGTCCTGATTCGCCTCAACCGTATCAACTCCCTGTTCCTGATGAGCCTGTTGACATACCCGTGTTGCGACCACCTTCACCTGAAGTGAGTGTCGATCGACTGGATGCTGAGCCGCCTGTCCTGTCGCCCCATCAGAGTCCGAATGCTGATGCTGTGCCCTCTGCTTGCCTTTCCCGAGATGCCAGTCCCTGTGGGGATGCTCCTGTGTCTCCCAGCCCTCGAGCTTCAATTCCTGATCCAGAAATGAGATGTCCCTATCCGTTAAGAAACCGCCGTTAGTACCTCTTCTTGTGTCCATGCGTGCTACTGCCTTGATGAGATCTGCTGCCTGCCTGATGTTTTGGCTGACCTGCCCTTCAGATGTGATCGCCTGCTCCCAATGATCTGTTTGACCGTGTCTGAACCAGCTGCTGATGAGCCTTTGGTGTCCTCCTGTCACCTGATGTTGTGCCATGCCTGTTGACGTCCTCATGTGGTAGCTGACGACATTCTTTTGGTGTAACACTCTCACGAACTTTTTTTCTTTTTCAGCAAGAACTTTTAAATTCAAAATTCAAGATTGACGAAAAAAAATGAAGAAAATTTGGACTGATCTCCTGAAAAATTCAAGTAAAATTTTTGTTCTTCTGGAACTTTCTTCAATTTACTTTCACGGTCAAGTATTTGTAAAATTTTTTTTGGTCAAAATTTATTCTTTTGCATTCAGTACTTTCTTGGTAGGTTTGGAGTTCCATGTGCATGATAAGTTGACCTATGCTGTGGCGGAAAATTAATTTTGGCTGCTTGTTGAAATTGTAAAATTTTTTTTATGTAATTCATGGTTAGAATAACTCTTTACACAAACAAACATTGGTTAGGGAAAATATCTTTTTTGTTTCAGTTTGTTTTCTTTTAACAAAAAAAAAAAAGTATCAGGGTGTTTTTTTGAAAAACACAAAATTTTTCCTTTTGATTTTGAAAATTGTTTTGTCCCATTTTAAATGTTTTTCAGAAGTTAGTTTGTTGCTTTCAGTACAAAGAGTACCTCTTCTTGTGATGCAAATAGTATGCGGGCTGGATGAGATCATTTCTGATCATTTCGTCATGCATGGTTGGACTGCTGTGCACAGCCTCAGAATCGTCTCGAGAGGTCAAAATTGTCAATGCAAATGCAGTTTTCGATTGTGCATGCAGTTGTGTTTGGTTTTGGTTTTCTTGAAAGCTCTGCTTGTCCATCGCGGCCGTACATTTTCTTTTAATTTTGTGAGTCCCCTTTTTTTCATTGGAACCGGCACTAGTCCCCGCATCTCAAGAATTGTTCTTTCTGCTTTGTGCAGCTTTCACCAACGTCTTCTGATTTGTTTTTTTTTTGACAAAGAAATTTTTTTTTGTTTCATTTTTGATCATTTGTTTTTTATTCAAAAATTTCATTTGTTTTTGATTTTTGTTTCTTGTGTCAAGATAGTGTATGGAGTATTATGAAATTTGACAGCCATGTGGGGTTATATATATAACGAGTGATTGAATTGATTTCAAGTGCTGTATATGCTGTTCTTGATGCATTGATGTAAATATTTGACTTGTGTTGTCACTTTTGTTTGCCCTTTTTGCAGGTTGACTGGTTGAAATGATTTGCTGAATGTGAAAGGTTCATTTGATGGTACTTCTTGGTTGGGTTGAGCCCTGTTGAAATTGGTGCACCTAATGATGATGTTTCCCTGTTTTCCCCGTTTTGGTTTGTGTTGTAGAGGTACATTTTTGGCTATCTAAATTTGTTCAGATCTGATGCCTTTTTATTTCGACCTCAAAATTTCACAGATTTGGAAAACTTTTTTTTGTACAAAATTGATTTGTGAAGTGAAGAAAAAAATCTTCCTTTGTGCCTCATTCTAAATTATAACCTTCCTTGAGTACCAATTGAATGATGTGTGACAACTTGAAATGAATGATTTGAATGATGGGCATTCTGCGTACACATGTACATTTGCTTTGTTTGTTTATGAAATTCCATGTTTTTTTTTGAAGTGAATTTTGAGCATGCAATTTTTTTTGATATAATTGAATAGTTAACATCTCTGATCAGAGTTAATGCTGTAAATGTTTTTTTCTTTTGGTTGAAGTAAGGCTGTTGATGCAGTGTGTACACACATTTTGATTTTGAGATCCACTAGTGGTTGTAAATATTGCTGAATTGAAATATGGCCATTTTGTATATTTTTCTTTTGATTGGAATGAAAAGTTTTGTGCATTTCACAAGTGAAAATTTTTTTTTTGATTTTGATTGAAAGTTTGATGCACCCATGTTCTGTGTTAGCTGAAACACTGTATGTATAAAGTGAATTGCATTTGAGTTATTTTGATTGCATGATGTGTAAATATTTTGAAATAATTTCAAGAAAATTTTTGAAATGGAAGCAAGGTTTTTTTTTTGGAAATAAGTTTTGAATTTGATATTGTGAAATGACATGTCAAAAATTTAATGCATCAAATTTTTGTTGTTTGATACTGGTTTGAAAATGTTGTGTATCCCTGTACATATGAAGAGGAATGAAAGTGAAATTTTTTTTTTCTATTTGGATACAATTGAGAGCCTTTGCAATTTTTTTCTGGCCTTTTCGTGGAACCTTTGAAAACGGAATTTTTTTTTTTACACTTTGAAATTGTTTGGCCATGTTGCTCTTTGTTTGTTTGTATGGCATTTTGAAAATTTGTATGGTTGGCCATGCTTCATGCCATTGTACATATTTGATGTAAAAAGAAAATTTGTGGCAACTTTGAAATTTGAAGAGTTTTGTTTACTGATGCTCTCTTGGGAAATTTTCAGGCTCAATTGGAATTAGTGAAGTTTGAGGCTGTTTTTGCCATGTTGCAAAATTTTTGAAAATCTGAGCCTTTGTAAATAGTTGTTTTCCCAATGATTGTCCCTTTTGTGTGGCACATTTTTTTTAGAATTTGAACATTTTGGGTTATGATGACTTTGATGCACAGTAATTTTTTTGATCTCCATCTTCAGGCAAAAATTTTTTTTCACACCTGCTCTCAAAGGCAACTTTACAGCGTCTGCTGTGTGCCTGTGTCTATTTGTACTGGTTGTACTTGACGTTTTTTTTTTTGGCTGCCCGGAATTTTTTTTTTTTCAAAACTTTGTCAAGGGGGGGAAATGTGGTGTAATCCACATTCATTCAGTTTCTTTTTGTTTCGATTTCCGGCGCCGATCGAGAGCTGTTGGCTGAATCCTTTCTCTGTGCGTGCTGGAAAGTTTATGATGACGTCATTGATTCGCATTTCTGAGGTCACTGAACTTTTAGCCAACCGCGAGAAAGTTTTGGTTTTGAAATGATTTGTATTGGACAGGGAACCGCTTCGAGTCGGTTATTTGGATGATGTAACTTTTGTTCTAGAAGCTTCCATGAAATGTTGATAAAAAGGCCGCGCAACGTTTTTTAGAGAGAGATCATATTTTTTGCTTGCATCGGAACGCCGTGTTGAAGAGCGAAGGGTTCTTGGCCCGATTCGCTCGGCCGAGTATGGCTCCTAAGCGGTCCTTTAGTTCGGTGTGCCTGTATTTGATGAGTGATTGTTTCGCATTGTGTTTTACTGCTGTGCCGTGATGTTTAATATGCTGTGACCACATGTCTGTTCTGCCACTGTTTTGTGTGTTTGTGCTGACCTTGCTTCCCGTTTGTAATGTGAAAAAGTGGGACAATAAATCGGTTATGTTTACGAACTCTCATGGATTATTCTTCGTTTGGACTTTCAGCTTTCCGTTACCCGGCATGAGAATTTCAGATGTACGTGAGTACCCTTCTTAAATATTTCGGTCTCAGTTCATGTTTGTAATGCCAACTTCTCCATTTTTTTTCATGTGCTCTCGTAATCTATGTTCATATCATTTCGGAGTTAGAGTTCTCCCATAACAATAAGATTGTATGATCAAACTGTTAAATCAAAATATTAGTGAATTCACTTTGTCGCGGGGTGAATTCACCGTTCCTGGGCTTATGCTGAAATGTCTTTTGTTTATTTAAACGCTCACCACTATACGGTTTCACGGGCCGAACACAAGTTCTTCTTTGAATGATTTTCTTAGCCTGTTCCCCGGCCTTCCCCACACAACTACGCGACATAAACTATTCAGGGTAAGGTTTTATACAACTTGACCTCGAACTTTCAGATCATACTACGTACGTATGAGTTTTCAATTTACTATTTCATAAAGTTTTTGAGTGACGCAAGTTTACGCGCATGAAGACATCACAAGAGAATTTGCGATAATTAACTGAGGAGGCATTCAAAATGGATATTTGGTTATCTATATGTTCTTAGGTACATATGTATGTACAGATGTGCCGAAAAAACTTGTGTAGTATAAATTTGGTGATAATAAAATAGAAATTTAGGTCGAAATCCGATTTTTTTTTTTGTGATTACAATTATTTATTCGTAGAAAGGAAATAAAGCGAAATGAATCAATGATCCTTTAAATCCCTGACAATCTTATCAATTTATTTCTGTTTGATTTTTTTTTTTTTTTTTTGCCATCGGCCAACGGCATCGGCCATCGGCCATCGGCAATCGGCGATTTGGAGGAAAACAATCGGCCATCGGCCGTCTTTGAACAATCGGCCAACAATCGGCATCGGCCCATCGGCCAAAAAATGCCATCGGTCGAGCCCTAGCAA